>NC_083592.1:26360460-26370460 GCF_027579695.1 Neoarius graeffei | reverse complement strand
TTAGAGCATTTTGATGTCGTTAGTATTATTTATTTTGAATGTATTGCAAAATCACATGATGATAAAGCACATCCATTGATCCAGCTATACAGGACTCAGCTAAACTAAAAAAAAAAAAATTATATATATATATATAGTGTGTGTGTGTTATTTACCAGCTGGTAGGTCCGTATCCTGAAATACTGTGACCGAGGTCTTGAAAGTACTGGCTGAGGTCAGTATTCAAGACCGAGGTCACGGTATTTCACCATACGGACCGACCTTAAGCTGGTAAATAATATATTTATTTTTTTCTTTACCAAATTCTAACAGAAAACGAGAGCGCCCGAAAGGGAAAACCGAGCCGAGCCGCCATTTTGAATCCTCATTCATGGCTGTAATGCAAATTGCTTCCTCCTCGGTATACAAGTGCACTTCCATGGCAGGAAAAAAACTACATTTTGCCGCCTATGTAGTCCCCTATTTATACAAATAGGAGTCATTCAGGATTCAGCCATGTTTTTGCTCGGTGTTAGCAACAGTTAGAGGTTTTTAGCTTTCTCCTGAAATGTTTTCTTTTATTTCTTCTTCGTCAGGGTAGTAAAACTCGCTTTCGCTGTGAACACTGTCGTTATCGCTGTCCATGCTGTAAAATTAATGCTATTTTGAAACCTCATTCACGGCTGTAATGCAAATGGCTTCCTCCTCGGTATACAAGTGCACTTCCATCGCAGGAAAAACCCTACATTTTACCGCCTATGTAGTCCCCTATTTATACAAATAGGAGTCATTCGGGATTCAGCCATGTTTTTGCTCGGTGTTAGCAACAGTTACAGGTTTTTAGCTTTCTCCTGAAGTGTTTTCTTTTATTTCTTCTTCCTCAGGGTAGTAAAACTCGCTTTCGCTGTGAACACTGTCGTTATCGCTGTCCATGCTGTAAAATTAATGCCATTTTGAATCCTCATTCACGGCTGTAATGCAAATGGCTTCCTCCTCGGTATACAAGTGCACTTCCATGGCAGGAAAACAACTACATTTTGCTGCCTATGTAGTCCCCTATTTATACAAATAGAAGTCATTCGGGATTCAGCCATGTTTTTGCTCGGCGTTAGCAACAGTTAGAGGTTTTTAGTTTTCTCCTGAAATGTTTTCTTTTATTTCTTCTTCCTCAGGGTAGTAAAACTCGCTTTCGCTGTGAACACTGTCGTTATCGCTATCCATGCTGTAAAATTAATGGCAAAAATGTATAAGATTTTTCATAATCTTATAAATAAATCTTATTAAAAAAAAATAAATGTTAACAAAAAATTCTACTAAGTTTGCTGTTGTGAACGAGCGAGTCACCAGAGGTCCGTAACCGGGGTCTGTATCGTAGGATACAGACCCACTCGCTAGCCAATCAGAGCGCAGGATTTGATGGAAACCGCACCGCGAAAAAAAAAAGAGTTATGTGATCTGTGACCTGTTTTGGCGCATCCGTATTAAATATGACCAATCCCTGCTATTTTATAAAACTGTGCATTTAAAAATCTGGTGATGTACTTTTAACTCTGCTATTTAAAGCAGTTGTATGACTCCGGATGAGAGAAATGAGACCAATAATTGTTCGCTTCATTGCTCTCATGGGTCAAACTAAAGATCATCATCATTAAGACACCAGACCTGTTTTGGCTGAACAACTGCACTTGTTTGTCTCTTTTTGACCGTCCAGTTTTGAATTCTGTCTTTTTAAGAACAGACAAGCTCTCTTAATATTTTCCCCGTACCAGAGCAAGCCATCCATCTCCACCCGGCCTGCGATCACCATCCACGTCACGTAAAGAGAGGGAGGTGTGAAGCACTTAGCATTCTTACCTGCAGGGCTTTCATTATCAAACTAATAAGACAATATTAATTACGCGACTCTGCAGCGCTCTAATTACGCTGACAGGCGGCCGCGATTGTGTCAAACTTGAGAGAACGTGCTCCACTGCGTCTCTGAGAGGGCAGGAAAGGCGGTCACTATGTGCTATATAGAATAATAACAATGGGAATTCTTCATCTGTCACTCACTGTGTGCACCGATGGGAATCCCCGTCTTCATGCTCTTGTGTGGCTGATTTTCAGATATTTTGGTGAACTGGCACGTTCAGTGTTGCACACTGCAAGGGATGATGATGATGAGGATTTTTTTTTTCTTCTTCCTCCACCAAATCCAGTCTTGGTGGATGTTTGCTTTGGTTTCTTTATCCATCCTCTTGATTGATCTCCCAGGAAGCGCTTGAACATTCGCAGTTCCTTCTTGAACAGCGTGATGCTGTGAGACGAACCCCGTTTTTTTTTTTTTTTTTTTCCCTTGATTCACTTTGCCGTTTTATTCAGGATGAAGCAAAATCAAGCGGTTACGGGTAGTCCTGCTATAATTTGATTTTGGAGGGAATGTAGTAATAATGATAGCTAGTTTATTTTATTTTTATTTTTATTTTTTTTGAGAGGGATATAGCTCTGAGCGACACGGTGTCATTAAGAATCACTTTTTCTTTTGTAGTTTGCAAATACGCCGGGTTAAAGTTCACCTCGATGAACTCGAAAGCGAAATTAACTGCTACTGGAAGCAAATTTCGTGGTCTGCTATTTTTCGTTGCATGGGAATAGCCAGACGAATTAGAGGTCTCGGGGTTAGATAAGAAGCCTGAGGACCCTGTTGATATTTAATGTTCTTGATACTCAGCTGTCCAATCAGAAGCCAGATCCCTGACCCCACATCTGTGTGTGTGTGTGTCTCAGATATTACACGCAGCTGCCAGCTGTAGAGAAGTTTACACGGATATACGCACGCATGATATATAATCTACACACACACGTGTACGTGAATGCTGATATTCCTGTACATCAGGACCAAACCCTGTACATAGACGCGCTGAAATCCTCATGACCCAGTCTCAGGTATATTTAGAGAACTGTCCACATTCCTCTTCCCTGCTATAATCACACGGAGCCACCTGAGACGCCGAAGCAATAACGGCACACAAATGAAATTTCCTGCGAGGCTTATTGATATCATTAAACACAAGCATATTGCACTTCACAATCATTTTAGTCTTCATCAGAGAGCTTGACGTTTAGTGAATTAGGTGCCGTCGAGCAGCCTATATCTTTACACTGTTTCACCCACAACCCCCTTCTGTGGATTCAGCGGATAGATCTGTCATCTCATTTGGGCCGGCTGACCGCTGATGGCTGCTAATATCTCATTGCATTAGCTCGTTTGGCCCTTAATGTGCTTTTGGTGTTTGTAATCAAATAAGCAATAGCTTATGTCCTTTGGCTTTAAATGAGTATGTTACCATGAGTGTATTATGATTGCTTCATAACTTTCTTTTCTCCCCCCCCCCCACCTTTGCATCATAAGGAGAAGAATAATTCTAGTAGAATCGATGCAGACTTAATGACGAGTCCTGCCAGGAAAGTTCCCTCCAAGTCAAAATCTCGTGCCTCACTTTTACCAATGTTCTCGAATAGCAGAATTATTCTAGCAGTGTGGAAATGTATCTTTGCGTCTTTGGATGCCACGTTGTTAGAAAAAACAGACTCTCCGCTTTTGTTTCAGTCGCCCTTTCATTTTCTTTTCTAACAAAAGATACAAAGCCGTACTCTGACCCCGTGTTTATATTAGTAAGCTACAAGTTGCTCACGGTTTGTCTCTTGTAGCCGTGTAGTGACAGATTAGCAAAGCAAGCTAACTGTGCTTGCTATGTACACTCGCCAGAGGCACCAGTAATCTCTGCTGCTCTCAGAATAAAGCTCGAAGTTTTATTTTGCTCCATGCTATCTGGAAACGCATTTTACGAGGTTGTACAGGATAAGACAACTGGAAATGTTCATAAAGCTAATTCTGGCAGGAACTCGAGCTGGGAGTGGGGAACTAAAAGAACATCGGACCACACGATCCATAAGGATTTGTATGAGGAATCGTTCAAGCCTGTAGGTTGGATTTGTCACTTTACCATGACGTACTAAAATTATGCTGCTTTCTGTTGTAGCTCATTAGCCTGGCAAACCAGACTAAATGTGAATATTTAGTCTGGCCTCGATCCGTAGACATTTCCGAAGCGGGTAGGAGGAACAACCCGCTGTCTTTCAAACTGTCTCTGTGCGTATAGGCCAACGCTCTGACCAATCAGCGCAACAGTGACTGTGACGTAGTCAGAGCGACAGAAAGCAGTGGGGGAGACCTTGAAATAAATAATTTTTCAAAATGCGTATTAATTAACAAACAGGTTCTAGATATTAAGAAGTTTGGAGATAATGACCACAAGTTTGGAGTCTGTACCACATACTTAACATACACTCATTTTTTCCAAGTGTTTTTCAAGGGTTTGCTTAAACTGTTTTTGAGAGTTTTTATTTAGTGGTGTTTGGTGAAATAATTTCCCTTAAATTTAAAATAACGGGAAAATAAGAAACAGTCAAAAAGTAATGTTTCAAAGCTGTTTATTAATTCTTCGTACTGCACAAACTAGCCCCATCCTTTTGGCTACGAGCGGAGCCAGCTGGTAGATCAGACTTTTGCCATAGCCGGTCGGCAAAACAGCGAAAACGTCCTTCTTGAAAAGGAACGAGCGGAGAGCCTCTTCCTGCTCATGTTTCAACGAAAACTCCAAGTCTAATTCTTCTAAAACTGATTCCAAAGCGGAGTCAAACGCGCGCTGTTCACTAGCCGTAGCCATCTTTCCTGTTGCGCTTTCTCCAGCGTCGCGCAGCTTTGTCGTCACTCCTGCAAAAGCCCCCCCAAAGAATCCAAACAAAAACCTTGCGTTGTGATTGGCGGGCACGATTTGATGCCCGGGGTGTTTTTGTTTATATGGTGCGAGGCTAGACCCACTCGCTAGGCAAAAAATATTTTTGGCCGCTAGGCGGTTGGGTCTAGTTTACTAGGCTAGTAGCTCATGTCAGTAGAAACTAAACGGCCACCTGCCTCGAGCCACCACCTGGCTAGTCTGAATGTATAACTCTGTTTAACCCTGGATAAATGGTGGTGATAATATTGTAATGAATCAGTTTAAATCTAAGCCCTCGGATGTAATCCAGACATTTATATTCATTAACCTCCTGTTCCCAATCAGAAAACCAAGACCTCCCACAAACAATGCAAGGCAGTCAGGCCATCCCGGCAGCTGACCATCCCGGCTTTCCAGCGCTATTCCAGATTCCCATCTGTCTGGGTGGGCGGCAAAACCCTCCAAACATCATGAGCTTGGCATGGATGATAATTCCCTGGTCCTCTTTCCTCCTTGGCCTTAAAGTCATCCCAACGACCCCAGCGATCCACAATTCGTCTTTACAAATTTGAATGGCTCCTTCCTGTCGCCTCAAAGATCCATCAAATACAGCACTGTTTTTCCAGCTGCTGCGTATCAGGGTTGCGTGCGGGGGACACGGACAAGAAAGAAAGCACCAAAAGTTGTTGATGTCATTGAAGCATGAAACTTTGGGCCCTGGGTTGAATTTGCACCAAGTACAAGTTCCTAAGTTGTGTCGCTGCAGGGATAAACATATCTTACATCAACTCTCTGCTTGTAGTCGAGGTTTTTCTGGCTTTGGGGCTGATAGATTTTGTACACTCTGCTCAGAACAAGAGCAATTCAGACACTCCCAATTATCTTCCTCGCTCGCGATCTCAGATCTACATATAGTGTGTGTGCGTGCTGAACGTATGCAAAGAAGTGCATGAGCTTTGCTTATGGTCCACGTGAATGTAATATGTACAATAGCTGTACAAGTACATACTGTAGATGTGGTTTGTGTGTTGCGTCAGAGCACAGTAATACTCTACACGTCTGAAACCATTTGACCAAGTGGTCCATGTGTTCATAGAATTAAATGCACTATTTAATGACGTGAACTAACTACCGTGTCCTCAGCCATCTTAATTTACACATACCACAGCCATATATTTGACTTGGCTCAAAGTTTATACCTAATACTGATGGCAAGGACACTTTTTTTTTTAAATTACACATGGAATACAAATAAAGATGTCTCTCTTTTCTCCTGCAGATCATCACGCAATATGTTTATGAGCTCCTGGAGAAGGACTGCAAGCTGAAGAAAGAGATGCTCCCAGTAAGTGCGGCTGAAAGTGCAGAGCGGCTCTTATGCTGTTGAATAATGCCGCTGGGGACGAAACGGGCCGTTAATGAGAAATTCAGATGTAAAAACATTAGATTACACTAGCCTGAATTCTCTGGATTTTCTCATCTCGTCATTCCCTGATTATTTATTTCATTTCAATGAAATAATTTCTGACTTTAGGCATTTTTTTAAATTTTATATATACACACACACACACACACACACACTGTATATACTGTATATATTTGAAACAACCAGTCCTTAATCTTTTTGTTTAAATATGCTTACATTGACTTAAGTAGCATGTGTGTTCATCACGCATGCATTTCTCACGTTATGATTTTAAAGACTAAGCATCATTTTCCATCGCTGCTATTTGTAGTTCATAAATAGAGTGTGATTGATGTCATGTTAAAAGAGCAGTATATTACTGTACGTAAATCACATGAGAGAAAGTGGAAGTTTTTACAAGCTGTAAACGGCTAACTGTGTGCAGTGTTTATCTGGGAGACTCGCCTGTGTTCTTGTCAGTAGGGGGATTTGATGGGTTCAGTCATGTGTGACAAACTGCACTTAGCTGCAGGTTTTCCGTCTTTTCATCAGTGGCCGTTTAAAAGAGAGGCATAAAAACATGAAGTATAAAAGAGGCAGGAATAAATGCTGACGTTACCATTAGAATGTAATAAGCACACAAACTCTGAGTTATCGGAATTTATACATCCGCAATCAGAAAGAATGTAAAAGAAATCCTGAGCTGTTTAAGAAAGTCATCACAGACTGACTGTCTGCCTGTCTGTAGGAGCTGCCTGTCTGTCTGTCTGCCTGCCTGTCTGTAGGAGCTGCCTGTCTGTCTGCCTGCCTGTCTGTAGGAGCTGCCTGTCTGCCTGCCTGCCTGTCTGTCTGTCTGCCTGCCTGCCTCTCTGTAGGAGCTGCCTGCCTCTCTGTAGGAGCTGCCTGCCTGTCTGTCTGCCTGCCTGTCTGTAGGAGCTGCTTGTCTGTCTGTCTGCCTGCCTGTCTGTAGGAGCTGCCTGTCTGTCTGTCTGCCTGTCTGTAGGAGCTGCTTGTCTGCCTGGCTGTCTGCCTGTCTGTAGGAGCTGTCTGTCTGTCTGTCTGTCTGTCTGTAGGAGCTGCCTGTCTGTCTGCCTGTCTGTACGAGCTGCCTGTCTGTACGAGCTGCCTGTCTGTACGAGCTGCCTGTCTGTCTGTGTGCCTGCCTGTAGGAGCTGCCTGTCTGTCTGTCTGCCTGCCTGTCTGTAGGAGCCACCTGTCTGCCTGCCTGTAGGAGCTGCCTGTCTGCCTGCCTGTCTGTAGGAGCCACCTGTCTGCCTGCCTGTAGGAGCTGCCTGTCTGTCTGTCTGTCTGCCTGCCGCTTGTCTGTCTGTCTGCCTGCCTGTCTGTAGGAGCTGCCTGCCTGTCTGTAGGAGCTGTCTGTCTGTCTGCCTGTCTGTAGGAGCTGCTTGTCTGCCTGGCTGTCTGCCTGGCTGTAGGAGCTGTATGTCTGTCTGTCTGTCTGTAGGAGCTGCCTGTCTGTAGGAGCTGCCTGCCTGTAGGAGCTGCCTGTCTGTCTGTGGGCCTGCCTGTAGGAGCTGCCTGTCTGTCTGTCTGCCTGCCTGTCTGTAGGAGCCACCTGTCTGCCTGCCTGTAGGAGCTGCCTGTCTGTCTGTCTGTCTGCCTGCCTGTCTGTAGGAGCTGCCTGTCTGCCTGTCTGTAGGAGCTGCCTGTCTGTCTGCCTGCCTGTCTGTAGAAGCCACCTGTCTGCCTGTCTGTAGGAGCTGTCTGTCTGCCTGCCTGCTGCCTGTAGGAGCTGTCTCTCTGTAGGGGCCATCTGTCTGGAGGAGCCGTCTTTGTCCTCCTGTCTGTCTGGAGGAGCAGTCTGTCTGTCTTTCTGTCTGTCTCTGTCTGTAGCAGCCATCTGTCTGTCTGTAGGAGCTGTTTGTCTGCATAGTGCAGTTTGTAATGAATGATTCCAGGTTGTGAGTCTTTTCCACTGTGAGCGTCTCAGGAGAATAAATGTAGTTGTTGCTGTAACAAGGGATTGAAGGTTTCACAAGCTGTCAATACCAATAACGCTTCGTAACAGATTCATTCAAATACAATTAAATTCGTACAATAAAATCTAAAACGCCATCAAAAAGTCAGAAGTGTAAATTAGAGTGGCCCGAATGAACTCAACTCCTCGTTTAATAGTCAGATTTGTGGGGGTTTTTTTAAGTCTTGGTTGCCCATTAGACATGTAAACTCAGGAAATACTCTACTTCCTGTTGATGGAAGTAAAAAGGTTTTATTCAGTATCTTTAAGCGTAATGTGTAGCACATACTTCCAAATCCTGCTGCCTTTCACTTAAACACATCAAGAGAAAATGTGGATGCTATCTTGTCAAATAATATTTTTAATTGAGATGTGAGGAGTCGGCACGTAAATGATAAATTGCAATATCAATTTATGACGATTTGAATTGATAAAGAATGTGATTATTATCAGGCTGCATAATCTGTTCATTTTTCCTAGTTGTAATTGTGTTGTTTAGACACGATAATGTACAATAGCAGGAATACATGCGACTTCCCCGTAGGAGGAAGTAACATGGCTCTAACGCTGCAAAAACACACACACACACACACACACACACACACACACACACACACACACACACACACACACAAGCAGATCTAAAATGGGAACGAGCCTCTGTGAGAGTGACTGGACAAACAGATTTAACAACAAATCGGAGCTCTCTCTTTACAGACTACTGAAAGCTAAAGAAAAGTGGCAGTAGTACAAATGTTCTTAAAAGTTTATTTAAAAAAATTAACATTTTCATTTTATAATAAAGAAATCTTTTAGTTAATTGGCTATTATTTTACTCCAACCTTTACAAATGTGGTAAATAATTATTGTTGATTCTTAAGAAAATTGTTTTTTTTAATTTAACAAAAGGAATATTTAAGTTGATTTAAATAAAAAAAAGCAAAATAAATGTTGCAATTTTTTTGGTAATAACATTTTCTTCATTTATCTTTTCCCCCAAAAAATATCGTGGGGAAAGCCTTGCTCATTTCCCTTAGGCTGTCTTCGTGCACTTACTAGCAGCTAGTTAGCTAGTTATGTTTTTACGTTACATTAGCCACTGCTGTTTAGCCGAGCCAGGACTGAAAAGCGCACTGGAGCTTTCGTTTATCTGTAGGATGAGCAAATGAATTTGATATGATTTAAAACTGTTCTTCAAAAAAAATCCACATTTGAATATTAGAAATATTAATGAGTTCTAATTTTAGTGAACTAATGTAAGTCTGTGGAACCAAACGTTTTCTAAAAAGTTTTGGTCATACTTTTTTTTTTTAATTATTCATAAATATTCTAAGAAAGTAAAAAAAAAAAAGTTAACCCATTCCATTTATAATCCATTTATAAAATGTATGATTAATCCATTTATAAAATGTATGATTCACTTTTTTTTTTGTGACTGAATCTCTCATGGTTTTCTGTTGAGCATCTCGTGCAAGAGGGAAGGTGACGTTATACACTTCGTAGTGAGATTATATAGTGAATAGAAAGCTGTTTGGAATTTAGCATGACTGTATTAGATGGGACTTTTTAAAATTGTTTTTTTAAAGGGGATAATGAACAAAATATCAACAACAGAGCAACATATTTTTGAAAATTTACGTTTTCGTTTAATTTTCCAATCCCAAAATATATTAACGGTTATGATAAAAACAATTTTTAAAATGTTTTTTAAAATATATATATTTCATTTGCTTCAGTAAAAAGGACCTAACTTTCAGCGTGGGCGATTAATATGACACCAACATATCATGTAGTTAATGTTCATTTGAGTGATCAAGTACAAATCCAGTAATGAATGTGTGATTTGGAGGAAATCCTCCTGACTGGATTGCATATTTT
>NC_083592.1:22787960-22932960 GCF_027579695.1 Neoarius graeffei | reverse complement strand
ATTTTCCAGACCACCCGCAGCTTAAAAAAAAAAAAAAGAACCCATACTAAAGCCCTGAAACTAGCCCAAAAAGGAGCCATTTGAAAAGAGAGACATTTTTATTTTTTCAAGCGTTTGTGTGGGAAACAAAATCACCATGGAGTGCACACATTTCTGGTGTTCAGACATTATCCACTCCTGAATCCCCCTTTTCTTCTCCCAATCTTTGCAGTATTTTACAACAAAAATTGTTCTACTCATCATAGATCACTGTCTGCATTTACACTTTGCCATTGTTTGTGAACGTGTATTAGATTTAATTGCTATAAATTCAGATCTTGGCAGCCACAGAGCACTTTTAAACTAGCACTGGCAAATTGGCAACCCTGTCAATTAGCTGTCCTGTCCATCTACTCCACTGAAAACGTTCATAGACCAAGTACAGGGCATGATTCCTACCCCAGTGAGCTGCTTGTTGCAGCTCCCAGTTTTGACTATTTGCAATAATAACTCTGGAGCTAAATGAGGCAATGATAACACTGCCCCATGATTGTGCATGATTATGCATCTCGAAAGGTTAGCAAATCAAATCTGTCAAATTGCAATTTTTTTTTAATCACTGGTCAGACAAAAGAGGTAAATATCACAAATGTGGCTAGGGGATTGCTGAAAACAGTAGAGTATGCAAATATTGATAAGGTCTGCAATTATGAAGTTTGTAAAAAATAGATAAATCCTCTTGTTAGTGATGGACTGAAAATATGCTTGGTACAGTTTCACAGTGCCACTTTTCAGTTTAAAAGAAAATTAAAAAATGACAATTCAGGAATACAGGAAAAGGCCACTTGTCATAATATTTAACAATTATTTGCCAAAGGTGAGGTGAAAATCAGTAATTATGACATATACAGGACACTTTTTCCATGGAATAAAAACATGTATTCTATTCCCTTCTAGCAGGTTTCATTTATTTGGTTCGATGGCATGCATATTGTTAGCATATCGCTTATCCTACGTGTATTATGCCACTCTACCCAATGGAGAATGAGCGTTCAATATCTCATCTCATCTCATTATCTCTAGCCACTTTATCCTTCTACAGGGTCGCAGGCAAGCTGGAGCCTATCCCAGCTGACTACAGGCGAAAGGCGGGGTACACCCTGGACAAGTCGCCAGGTCATCACAGGGCTGACACATAGACAACCATTCACACTCACATTCACACCTACGGTCAATTTAGAGTCACCAGTTAACCTAACCTGCATGTCTTTGGACTGTGGGGGAAACCGGAGCACCCGGAGGAAACCCACGCGGACACGGGGAGAACATGCAAACTCCGCACAGAAAGGCCCTCGCCGGCCCCGGGGCTCGAACCCAGGACCTTCTTGCTGTGAGGCGACAGCGCTAACCACTACACCACCGTGCCGCCCTAGCGTTCAATATGGTTTATGAAATTGCATGTTGTCAAGACAACATGACGTCACATGTCGGAGCTGATACAAATATCCAACGAGAGAGTTTTCTGCTGTGCATGCTCAGAACCATTTCTTTGTTCACTGGGAAAGAAAAAGACTAGGTTAATCCAGTACAAGGATTAGCTATGCTATAATTAAGCACTAAATAAATAAACTGAAAACTGAAACTAACGACGCATTGAACACTAGAGAGGCTACCAGAACTTCATTAGATATTCTTCTCACATATTTACAAGCAGTGGCAAATCATTACTGTTCGAGCTGGGATGTTGGCTCAGCCAAAACTTAGCCAGACACACCAAAAAAGCAATAGGGCAAAGGATTTTGCAAGGGGTTAGCAGCAGGCTGCCAGGTAGCTCCGTTCTGTGTTGTTGTCAGTGTTGATTTTAAAAGTAAATTACACAGGGAAATAAATACTTAAGTATGAGTGAAAAATACTGCGGTGAGTGTGTGTGGAAGAAGAGTCTGGAAACAGAAATCTTAGTTTGTCGGTCATAAGCCTGTGCTACTTGCTCTTATTAGCACTGGCTTGACCACTTTATTAGCATTCGCTAACACTACTGATGAATGCTACACCAGCTGGAAGTGAAGTAACTGCTGCGCTAACGGCGTCGATGCGCAGTGAAGCTTGAGATGGCCAAGGGCAATACATTTTTGGTCCCTCTCACTATAAATCAAAATCTGATTGGCTAATTCATCTGTCACTTCCTACATAAACATACACTGCCATGGCCTCCTGTCCCAGCAATGAAGTCCTAACCAATGAGTGAGCCAGCTCAAAATACTTCTCTGCCTAGAGACAACAAACAAAAAAAATCTCATTGGATTACTCTATTTTAATGTTTTCAGGACAGTAACCCTTTCATTTCTGAAGCAAATTTGATAGAATATGAGTCCAAATTAGAATTAGAAGAGAATAATTATAATGAAATTATGAAAGAATGAAAGCAATTAAAGAATGTAAGAAATTAAAGACAACATTTGAAATGCTAATATGTTTGGGCCTTCTCTGAAGGCCTAGAAGGCCCTGACAGTTCCCCTCTGTTTACAAGATAAAAACACACCAACGGACATCGAAAAGCTGGAAAAGAGAGAGTGTGCATGTGTAATAATAATAATAATAATAATGGTTGGCTTTTTTTGTGGTATATCAGATATATTCCATTCAGCTAGCATGATATTGAACTCATCTTCAATTCATTCAGTATCATGCTAACTGAATTTCCATTCAGTTAGCATGATACTGAATGAATTGAAGATGAGTTCAATATCTGATATACCACTCAAAGCCAGCCAATATTATTTAAATAATAACTGAGACAAAGTTGAGGTTATTATTCACCGATATTCACGGAGCATGGATAATTGTTTTAGTATAAATACACTGGTGTTTTTTTGTTTTTTTTTAAATAATTTTTTTTAAATCATTTATTTCAGTCTTCAAAAGTGGCATGCAAATGTAATGTGCACAGGCTTATGTCACTTATCTACGCTGAGTCACTAAAATACTTTGTTTTGAAATAGATAAAATACATCACAATTGCAACTTACCTTTGAATAGTTTTAGACCAAACTTCGTAGCATCTTTAGTGATTATAGGAACAGTGTTTTCTTTCATAATTTCTAATTCTTCCTCACTTGCAGTGACAAAGTGCTTGGCTTACATTTTGCTGAGTTGCTGAAGGTGATTATCGAGAAATAAATGTAATCTCTCGACCATGAATCTGAGAATTATTATTGAGAAATAAATGAGTCTCTCGACCAATCGGCGTGTGGGATTTCCTACTGTATAATCACCTCTGTATTTATACTAAAGCCCTTTAGTTTTTACCTTTTTAACCTTTTTTAGTTTTTAACCTTTTAGTTTTAACGAGGGAGCATTTTTAGCCTTACCTTAAGTGCCATGTTTGTGCTGTCATGAAGGATCATCTCTTCAGACAGAAGCAGCGTTCTCTCTGGGCTGCATAGGTCCAGTGGCTACAAAACATGTCCATTTACAGATTATAACTCTGATATCCAGTTCAGAGCATTAGTCATACAGATATAATCTCATTCCAAGCATAATGACCCAAGTAGTAATTTGAAACAGTGGGAATAAACCCTTGGTCCTCTACCTGGACAAACACAGGAAAGATGAGGATCTTGGGGGCCAGGCTGACATAAGTGCCGTAGCTGGAGTGGGGAAGATGTGACTGTACAAGTGTGCAGTTTTGGTAGTTGGCGAAGCTCTGTCTATATGATGAGGGTGGAATTGTGGCTGTCTTGCTGTTCAGAGACCTGCGTAATGTGGCTCGCGCGTCCCCTCCAGTGTCCTGGAGGTAGGCCGTGCTCTGCTGAATTCCTCTTGAGGAGTGAGTCTGATAAATTCTCCCTGAAGAGAACAGAGTAAATTGGAACTGTATTATATTAATCAAGGTTATTCCAGACATTAGGAATTATTTTCTCTCATAAAAACTTTCACTTGTTGTGTTCATTTATAACTGCAACTATAATTATTTAAATATGTTAAAAAACCATAAACTATGGATGTTCTTACCAAGGGTTCCTAGTGTTCCATTGCTGTCTGGATAAACAGGTTGTAATATCTGAATATAAAAGAAACATTTACCTGACAAAGCAATCTAATAAGAGCAATTAGCCTTGTTCAGTATC
Organism: Neoarius graeffei; assembly: GCF_027579695.1. Lineage (NCBI taxonomy): Eukaryota > Metazoa > Chordata > Actinopteri > Siluriformes > Ariidae > Neoarius > Neoarius graeffei. The sequence goes on along the minus strand of NC_083592.1, from coordinate 22,928,854 downwards.
TTGAAACAAAATACAAAAGGTTGAAGCCTCTATAACTAGGCAAGATTCGACTAACCTCACTGTCCACATGTTGAAGTTTGAACAATATAAAGACTAGGATTAAGATTGTATTATATTGAGGGCTCCTAATGAAAAAGAGATCTCACATATTACGAAAACACATGAAGCTCAGAGATCAGAGCTCAAGCTATGCAGAAAAGCAGCTAAGGGGCCATAACAAGCTGCTGGCCATAACATTAACATGAATGTGAAATAAAGGACTGATAAAATGCTGTGGTGTATTAGAATACACGCATGAGATTAAGTGGATTAATCTTTACCTGGTTTCCTGGATTGACAGGGGACAAGATGATGTAATTGTCACCATTCGATGATGTCACACGGGTGCCCTTGAGGGTCTGTGTACGTGTTTTGTAGTCATTCTCTTCCCGTTTCCCTGTCCATGACCATGTTGGCTCCCTGGTTCCATTTCCTGCACTCTCAGAGCTGTTTCCTTTCTTATGACGGCTTAGTTTGTGGTTGGATGGTCGGGAAAGCAGGGGTGGCGTTTTGTTTTGGGTCTTGGTGGCAGGAGACAGACTGTCAAAGCCAGAAGTTTTATATGAGGGCCTGTGAATCAGACCTTCATAGTAGGGCTTCATGACCGGCATTGTTCTCCAGACCACCACAGTGATCTCATTACGGCAGTTTCTAAAGGAGGAGAAAACATTTTAAAGGACTGTAACATTAAATTTACAAATCATTTCCGATGTTAAATGTGTTCTTTCATAGCCAGCATTTTCAGTACAGCATACTGTGAGCCACTTACACTGCAATTATGCAGACAGGTGACACACATTACAGGAAGGAGTGACGTGATTTTATTGATCATCTTTATCCTATGATAGAAATATTTTCATCCTGAAAGCAGTGATCTCTTCCAGGATAACAATGTCTCCATCCACAAAGCATGAGGGCTCACAGAATGGTTTGAAAAGGATGAAAATGATGTAAATGATATGCTACAGTGGTGCTTGAAAGTTTGTGAACCTTTCAGAATTGTCTATATTTCTGCATAAATATGACCTAAAAGATCATCAGATTTTCACACAAGTCCTAAAAGTAGATAAAGAGAACCCAGTTAAACAAATAAGACAAAAATATTATATTATACTTTTTATAATATTATATTATACATTTATTTATTGAGGAAAATGATCCAATATTACATATCTTTGAGCAAAAGTATGTGAACCTTTGCTTTCAGTATCTGGTGTGACCCCCTTGTGCAGCAATAACTGCAACTAAACATTTCTGGTAACTGTTGATCAGTCCTGCACACCGGCTTGGAGGAATTTTAGCCCATTCTTCCATACAGAACAGCATCAACTCTGGGATGTTGGTGGGTTTCCTCACATGAACTGCTCGCTTCAGGTCCTTCCACAACATTTCGATTGGATTAAGGTCAGGACTTTGACTTGGCCTTTCCAAAACATTAACTTTATTCTTCTTTAACCATTATTTGGTAGAATGACTTGTGTGCGTAGGGTTGTTGTCTTGCTGCATGGCCCACCTTCTCTTGAGTTTCAGTTCATGGACAGATGTCCTGACATTTTCCTTTCGAATTCACTGGTATAATTCAGAATTCATTGTTCCATCAATGATAGCAAGATGCAGCAAAACAGGTCCAAACCATGATACTACCACCACCATGTTTCATAGACGGGATAAGGTTCTTATGCTGCAATGCAGTGTTTGTTAGGACTGGGACTGTTTTGGCCTCTAGAGGCCGCTGTTATGTTTATCTTGTCATGTTTGTTTTGGCCTCTAGAGGCCGCCACTGTGTTTTGTGTTTGTCTTGATTGCCTGTTTCCTGCCCCGCCCTGTTCCTTAATTGTTTGTGTGTATAAATACCCCTCTGTTTGTTCCCTTGTCATGGAGTCTTTTTCCTATGCTATGCCTGTTAGTGCTAGTTCCCTCTGTTCCATGTTTCTTGCCTGTGTCTTTGTGGTTTTTGTACTTTGCTTTCTTTTTGGACCTTTTTGAATTTTGTTTTTTACCATTTTTGAGATCTTCTGAGCGTTTGCATTTTTGCCTTTTCTTTTCTTATTTTTGGACTTTGAACTTTTGGATATTTTTTATTTTCCATTTATCTTCTGAGCTTTTGGATTACTTTTGTTTTTTTTTTGCCGTGGATTGTACATTTTGTAAATAAACTTTTTTGATACTTTTCTACTTCTGCCTCAAGCCTCTGCACTTGAGTCATCCCCCTGGTGGCCTAGTGGGGGTTTGCTGGATTATCACACCAGCGAACCAGGTTTGAATCCCAGCAAAACCCTAACAGTGTTTTCCTTTCTCCAAACATAATGCTTCTAATTTAAACCAAAAAGTTCTATTTTGGTCTCATCCATCCACAAAACATTTTTCCAATAGTATCCAATAGGCTTGTCTGCGTGATCTTTAGTAGATGAGCAGCAATGTTCTTTTTGGAGAGCAGTGGCTTTCTCCTTGCAACCCTGCCATGCACACCATTGTTGTTCAGTGTTCTCCTGATGGTGGACTCATGAACATTAACATTAGCCAATGTGAGAGAGGCCTTCAATTGCTTAGAAGTTACCCTGGGGTCCTTTGTGACCTTGCTGACTATTACATGCTGTGCTCTTGGCATGATCTTTGTTGGTCGACCATTCCTGGGGAGGGTAACAATGGTCTTGAATTTCTTCCATTTGCACACAATCTGACTGTGGATTGGTGGAGTCCAAACTCTTTAGAGATGGTTTTGTAACCTACTCCAGCCTAATGAGCATCAGCAACGCTTTTTCTGAGGTCCTCAGAAATCTCCTTTGTTCATGTCATGATACACTTCCACAAACATGTATTGTGAAGATCAGACTTTGATAAACCCCTGTTCTTTAAATAAAAGAGGGTGCCCACTCACACCTGATTGTCATCCCATTGATTGAAAACAACTGACTCTAATTTCACCTTCAAATTAACTGCTAATCCTAGAGGTTCACATACTTTTGCCACTCACAGATATGTAATATTGGATCATTTTCCTCAATAAATAAATGACCAAGTATAAGATTTTTGTCCCAGAACAGCTATCTGCTGGTACCTCGTATAGTGAAGGCTACATCAGGGGGCAGAGCCTTTTCTTACAAAGCCCCACAGTTATGGAACAGCCTTCCAAGTAGTGTTCGGGAATCAGACACAGTCTCAGCATTTAAGTCTAGGCTGAAAACATATCTGTTTAGTCAAGCATTTTGTTAATGGTGTAGATCTAGAGGGTCCTCAGACATAGAGTGTTTTGGTAAACTGGGATGTATGGATGCTGTCAGTCCCCACTCACTTGCTCACTCGAGTTTGTTGACGGTGTAGTGGCTGGCTGCTTTATGTCCCGGGGCTCTCTCATGCCTGTGTTACCTTCTGGCTCTCTCCTTTTAGTTATGCTGTCATAGTTAGTTGCCAGAGTCCCTGCTTGTACTCGGTGCAATATGTATACTGCTCCTACTTATTCAGGTGACATTGGGCATACCTAACAACCTGTGTTTTCTTTCCCTCCCCCCCACCCCAAATCTGTCCCTCTGAGTTACATGGAGTCAACAGGAAATCTTTTGGTGGAGAGGGTGGAGACCTCGACTGGCTATCGTAGCCTGCAGGGAATCGGCCGTCAGACTTTCTGTCGCATGTCCCAGACCCGGTGAAATGTAACTGAATTGTCTTGGCCAGCCCTAAGGGTCCCATCTGCATCTCATCATTGCTGAGGAGTGTGCTCCCATCACCCAATCAAGCATCCAGCCAGAGCAGGTCATGATATTTTTTACCATATTAACATGCCATTGTTGTGTGTTATGCCTGATGTAAAGACGCTCATCTCTGCAAGCCTACCACACAGATTTAATACTTGTCATTTTTAGGGCATACCTAACAACCTGTGTTTTCTTTCTCTCTCTCTTCCCCCCCAATCTGTCCCTCTGAGTTACATGTTGATCCTGGGATTGAGATGCTGGCCTCTTCTGCCCCTCAGACCTGCTTGATCCATCCTGGTGCCCTGTGTCTGGTCGGAGTTTTATCGCACCGCTCCTGTGAAGGACGGCCCCATGAGGACAGTTGAGGGTTATACCTGTTAAAACTGTTAATATTATAGTCAGGCTGTCTGTTGTTGTCCAAATGAGGATGGGTTCCCTTTTGAGTCTGGTTCCTCTTGAGGTTTCTTCCTCATGTCGTTTGAGGGAGTTTTTCCTTGCCACCGTCGCCACAGGCTTGCTCATTGGGGATAGATTAGGGATAAAATTAGCTCATGTTTTAAGTCGTTCAAATTCTGTAAAGCTGCTTTGCGACAGTGTCTATTGTTAAAAGCGCTATACAAATAAACTTGATTTTATTTTTTATTTGATTTGATAGATTAGGGATAAAATTAGCTCATGTTTTAAGTCGTTCAAATTCTGTAAAGCTGCTTTGCGACAATGTTTATTGTTAAAAGTGCTATACAAATAAACTTGACTTAACTTTAGCTGGGTTCTCTTTATCTACTTTTAGGACTTGTGTGAAAATCTGATGATGTTTTTGGTCATATTTATGCAGAAATATAGAAAATTCTAAAGGGTTCACAAACTTTCAAGCATCACTGTATGATCTTCACACTCACCAGAGTTTAACCCAATTTAACATGGGGGATTACCCAACACCCACTGAGCGAATGTCTTTTGGAAGAGTAATTTTCATCCCTGCATCCCTCCAGTACAGTTCTATAGGCTTGTAAAATCTATGGCAAGGTACAATGAAGCTGTCCTGTCTATACATTTACATTCTGAGTGATAGGCCATTGCCAGAATGTTCAGCTGAGTTTTTATATAAGCTGCAATAACATGTTATACCTACTGTCACATTTTATGTAACTCCCGTACTTCTGCCTTTTACACTATATAATTTTACTTTTATTTCAAATGGCAATAAGACATTTACTGTATTTCAGCACTTTCATTCAGACTTTTTTCTGTAAGAGTAGCTGAGAGAGACAGGAGAGGAAAAGAAGAGAATGCTATAATAAATTAATTGATGCTTAGAACATCTTAACAGCCTGGCTTCGGTGGGATGACAGGCCTTTCAAACATGTTAATTTTTACTTTACCTATAATAAATAACAACCAGGTCTCTGAAATCCCTTACATCAACTAAAAATGCATGTTTTATTGTTCCAAAAATAGCACTAAGCTTTCTAATGATACCAGAAAAATCTAAAATCATATGTAACAAATACCAAGAGGAATGCAAAATGTCTAATCTTGAGTGGCATAAAATCTCTGAGGTTAATTGGTTCATATGACAACAAACCTACATAATGACATGGACACATTATCAGCTTGCATTACATTTAGAATTTTTTGGTTCATTAACTTTTGGCTGTTAGTTTTTATCAGCTGTTTCTTCCCAGAGAATTTCTTAAACTAGGAAGAGTTTCCAGAATAATAGTTTCTGAAAACTGCTGTTGAAATGTTACTGATGTATTTGCAATATGGATTATTTTTAGTTAACATTCAAAATGTTATAAAATGCTTTTTAGGCTGTTTGGCACACATAAATGTAAAGCACTGAAGATTTCTTGCATAACTTGGCTGTACTTTAGCTGTAACTTTTTTCTAGTAAATTTACTTTCAACAAGTAGCCAAGTGTAACATTAATGATTATGCCACCTGTTAATGTCCAGTTTCAAGATCAGATTAAACAGGTTCATTGCTGGCAATACAGTTATGCAAGTCAGGCTTACTAGATTACTCAAAACACACAAGGAAAACATAACTAGTTGTGAAATCATAGCAAGCTTAAATGCATTAATTACTAAAAGTTATATAATCCATTTATAATGGAAATTTCAAGTATTCTTGTCATTTTTTAGAAATCACACAAAGAAAATCTTGAAAGCATACTTACAGAAAGCCAAGACTTTCTGTAGGCATCTGCATGAGTAAGATTTCTATCATCACACCCTACAGTAGCTATGTGATATTTATGACTCTACAGTAAGAGTGACAGACCTGATGGCATGTGCCAGGTCCACACATTTCCAGTGCTCTACTGGTTGGCCATTCAGTTGAAGCACTGTGTCCAACTGCTGCAAACCAGCCTGGTGAGCTGGACCACCTTAAAGAATGACAGAGAACCAAAGTCCATAGCTAGCATATTGCAGTATACAATAATGAAAATCTCAAATATGGAAAGACACATGTATCAGTTTCTGTTCTGCAGGAACAATTTTCTAGAATGTAACGTGACTGACCTGGGTCCACAGCCTGCACACGCACAGGGGAATCTGAGCAGATAGTGAAGCCAAAACCATCCTTTCCCCTCAGAATGGTAACCTGCATGAATGCACACCAGCCAGGACAGAACTGTCACACAGTCTGTGAGAACTGAATTACCTCACTGCATGTGTTTAGCTAGGTCAAGTAATCAGAGTCTGAGTCAGTTCCAATTCAGGAGTTTAATGGAAATCCACTTACTCAAGACCTGCAGGTGGGCCTAGGCCAGACTTATGGTATTTATTATTGAGTAAAGGTAAAATTGTTCCAGAAAATACAGTAAATGCACAATTTCATATAAGATAATGAAATAAAAGACCACTTAGATTATTTTTGCTGAGACAGTAGAAAAGAAAGTCAAGCAAAAACAGACATTAAAGAAAAAGACCTTCATGTGAAAAATACAGTATCCCAGCAGCAGTCAAGTTCAAATACCACAGCTCCAAACAGTCTGAGATATTAAAATGTACAAGTTGCTGGGAGATATGGAGAGGCCTTCACTCCAAGTGGGAAGAAAGGGAAACGAGTCGTTTCTGAAAACTGCCAGGGCTCAGATAAACAGTGCAGAGGGGGATATTTGGACAGGGCAGAGGTGAAATGCCAAAAGAAGTGGGTGCCAAACTAAATAGGGAAAGGTGGAAAAAATGTCTTGCATGTAACATGACACTGGCTAGACCACAATAAAGTGGAGACACAAAGGGAAAGTGGACAGGACTATAAAATTTTGGAAGCATTCAGGTTTGTTTGTTTGTTTGTTTGTTTGTTTTTTGCTTCCTCTATGTCAGCTGGTTTTAGTACACCACTGAAACAATTATCAGTCATGGCTCTCACTTCTATATCAATACACTCTGCTTTCTTTCTTCCATGAGTAAGGCCTCCAACTGTATGATTTTACATTTGGCAGCATCATTCCTAGACAAGTACTCCTAAATCTAGGACCCATCATATTTCTCTTCATGCACTTTTACAAATTTCAACAGATTGCTTAATGTCAGGTATTACCTAAAAACCAAAGCACTGAAACATAAGACATAAGCAATCTATAAGGGAACAGGTGGTTAATGCTTATTAGTAAATGAACATGCCAAAAACAAAACCTCAAGAAATAAGTAACATTATTCAGTAAATTAATTACTCCACATAAAAGCTGGCTCATAAACACTAACTATGTAAAACTCTCAAACATTCAATGTTCTCAGGTTTACCCACCAGCAAGACAAAAACAAGTAGTGGCACCAACCTGAGGCAAGTTGCGTTCAATGCAGAACCTGCAAAGTCCATGAATGGTATGCATAGCTCCTGACCTACACCTGCCTGCACATGTATGTGACTCCCTTATAGCTTTGTATGTCTGAATCACTACATGCAACAGTGCTGTTTTTCAGAGTGCAGTACTAGTAAAATACGGCATGCCCGCTCATGGGAACAGCTCTGTATAAAAGAATCACAGGAAGTAACCTTCCAACCCCCCAGGCTGTGGCCAGGCAGTATGGCTGCACTTGATAAGCCAACACATTTCCTGAACAGTTCGGTGCTGTAGTCTCTCTCTCTCTCTCTCCCCCTCTCTCTCTCTCTTCTGCTAGGCCTGATTTCATGTAAACACAAAACATCCATTATGACCATGGGGCATTAAAGACATGTTTATTTAAGCTGGGCACATGTCAGCAAGGTGTTACAGGGGGACTTTCTCCTGAATGTCCCAAAAAACAAGTCCAGCAAAAGTTATGAAATGCTTCATTGCACACTACATAAAGTAGTCAAACTAATAGCACATTAAAGTAAAAATAACAGCCCATTCTTCAAAACACATAAATATACCTCTTTACTAGATACCTTCCCCTTGAGATATCAGCAAACTAAATTTGTATGAGTTCAATAAAACTCAGGAGACAAAACTTCAGAATCTAAAAGTCTCATTACAGTAAGACCGGAAGGAAAGCCATCTATGACTGGCTTCATCAGTTTCTAGCTTTTAGGTAGGAAAGCATGTCTTTGCCAAGAACAAACAGAATGGCAAGAGCATGGAACTCAAAAGGAGATAAATCATAAACAACACATAGAGGCGTGCTTCCTATTACAGACACTTTGTTAGCCTTTCCCATTTCCCAGCTTTGTCTGAAGAGAAAAGCCCAATTGGAGAGCAAGGCCTGGGAAAAGCTGCACGCTAAAGTGGATGGGCGGGTTTGGAATCAGTGTGAGGGTGTAAAAGACAGAAACAGAAAGACAGAGAGAGAGAGAGAGAGATGATGCTGAACAATGAAGAATAATGCAATTTATAACATCCGCAACCACACACATGTCTCTATTCTTCAGCATTAACTCTTAAAATATGGCATGAATGATAAACTATGGCTTTTTTTTATTCATTTTTGAATACTAATATCACATGTATAAAAAACTCCATAAAAAGACACACTATAGAATTCCACATCTTAAACCTATCAAATAGACATAGTTTATAGTAGTAGAAATACCCAGAGTCAAAATATGTACAGTATCTTAAATGAAAGTTTTTTCAGTTTGTAGACTGTCACTAAGAAGAACTGAGGAACACATAAACCAACACATGAAGAGACATGAAACATGATGTTAGGTGGCTTCCAAATAGTAATAAAATATTTGAAAGAGCACATTTGCTTGAACAGAATGGCTTTAATACAAGTTGGGGTTTTTTCCCCCCATTTTTGTCTGTATTCTATATGTCCTCTCTCATATACACTTTTTGCTTCCTATCAACCTCATACTATATCAGATGTATACTGATACATGTATACTTATGTATATACAAATCCTGCCCATGCAAACAGAAATGGCAAATGGCATTAGTTTTATTCTTGCAATCATCACTCAGTTATATGTAAGATTAGGGATGCACAATTAATTTTTAACCATAACCACAGTTTTTGTTTTACTTACTCAGCCTAATCGATTGGGACCATACTGTGAGATTGGGATTGAGGAAATCATGTTTTCTGTCCATTTACAGGATAAACTGCAATAAAACTATTTTGCTCCTATACTGACTGAATAATTGATTGCATGTATAGGATGTGATGAATAATTATGATTTTTTTATTTTAATCACTACTGTGCTACCTAATTAAAGGGTTAAAAGTAAAAGCTCACTCACGGATAGCGATTGCATGTTTTCTGGGGATGTAATCTCAGGTCCAGCAGCATGGTTGGTCAGAGCAGCTTCTGAAACATACACAAGAGAATCCCATGAGTCCCAGGTGGAAAGAGTGGCCTTTGAGAACATTGCTTCAGTCTTTGAGGAATTCTGAAACACAGCAGCACACTTTAGCCAGAGTCACACTGGTTGACAGTGCCTCTGAGATGAAATGGAGTTAAAGAAGACTGAGAGTGCCTTTATTCATCTCACTTTGCTCACTGCTTTAGAGAGCAAGAGAGAGAGAAATCTGCTTCTCTCAGTGCATCCCAATCTACCAACTACAGGCTCCCCCCACATCTCTCCCAGGAAACAATGTTTTTTTTTAAGCCTTCTTCACTGAAGTTGCTTTCAGCTGGGACACAATACAACTGCCTTTCTCCCCTAAGGTCTGACCCAGTACCCTAACTCTCTCTCTCTCAAGTGTAATCTTTTCTTATTTCACAGACGGCACACGCACTCTCCATCTTATGTCATCTTTTCATCCTTGCACACACACACAGCACAATTGTTAGCATTCTCTTTGCTCACTTATAATAAGGGCATCTTCAAATGATTTTACTTAAATACAAAAACTAACCATCACACCCACTTGCATTCCTCTTAACGAGTCACTGAGTGAATGTCACTGCAGGAGCCTAGGGAAAGAGGCTAATCTCAAAAGTAGCTTTGAACTGACTTGGACACTCCTTTATGTTTTTTTAACATTCAAAACCAATAAACGGCAGCTGAGCTCTGGCTGGTAGAGTGAAAAAGGTATTTGCTACCTTAGTAGGTTTTAATTTAAAAAAGGAAGCTTTGAAGAGCATTTCTGTGGAAGACATTTCAAATTCTGAAAAGATACAAAACTACATAATTGAACTGTGTAAATGGAGTGATGTCAAACTGCTTATAGTATTTGTCTATTAAACATCAAGAGAGCAAATAAATCAATAAGACCAAGCATGCCTACACATGGTCCTTTCCCTTTATTAGTAGGGAAAAAAATCTAGATATTTTCAAGACTTCCGCAATTTCTAGTTTCAACCTTATGTCAGTTTTGAACCATATAATGAAAAAAGAAAACATCCATCCATTATCTGTAGCCGCTTATCCTGTTCTACAGGGTCGCAGGCAAGCTGGAGCCTATCCCAGCTACCTATGGGCAAGAGGCGGGGTACACTCTGGACAAGTTGCCAGGTCATCACAGGGCTGACACAGAGATATACAACCATTCACACTCACACCTATGGTCAGGGCGACAGTGCTAACCACTACACCACCGTGCCGCCCCCATACAGGATATCAACATGGTGTATAATTTTTAAATTTTACTGTTACTATTATATAACCCCAATTCTGTAATTTTGGGACACTATGTAAAATGTAAATTAAAAAAATCAGAATATGATGATTTGCAAATCTTGGAAATATATCAAATGTTGAAACTGAGAAATTTTCCATCCATCCATTATCTGTAGCCGCTTATCCTGTGCAGGGTCATGGGCAAGCTGGAGCCTATCCCAGCTGACTATGGGCGAGAGGCGGGGTACACCCTGGGTACTCCCTTTTACCAAGGGCTTTTGTGTCCTAAAAGGAAAAGCTTTTTCCCCTGATTCAGGTTGGTCAGCAGATATACAAGTTTAACAGTCAAGACATACATTTAAGGCTAGAAAAATGACAGACAGAAATGAACAAACTAACACAATGAATTATTTAGATAGCTAATGTGACATTTAGCTTGCTCTTTATTTTCATGCATAAAACATAACTTTTGTGTTTAAAAGTAGCTGTATTAGGGCTGCATAACATGTAATAGTAATATTTTTCTGTCGTATGCAAATATGCTCATTAACAAATTACAACTTTTTTATGCCTTGTGAGCATTAAATGCACCAAATTCTGACCCAGCACAGGATTAGCTGCTATTTTTAATATATGATGTGCGATTGAAACATTATGACTGCTCCTGTTGTGAATGAATGGAGCATGACAAGGTCATGTGTGTGTGTGCAACAGTACTGAGCAGTAACTCTCATGAGTCAGTGTACCACAGGATATCATGCTGTCAACATCAGGACCTGTGTTACACGTATTTCACTTTTACTATGGACCACAGAGCAAATTTTGTGTCAAACTTTTGGAATCAGCAACGGAGGCCCTGGAAATGGATCTGTGAAGCTTTGAAAGGCATTGATCATAAAAAGTCTGCAGGTCCAGACAATCTGGATCCTTATCTTTTAAAGATGGCAGCAGATATTATTGCTGAGCCTATTGCTCATATTTTTAACTTGAGTCTCCTGTCCAGTTCTATACCTAAAATTTGGAAAGCTGTCTATGTTCTCACCTTACTTAAAGGTGGAGACCCCTCAGAGTTTAATAATTACCATCCAATTTATAAACTGTCAGTCTTGGCTAAGATTCTTGAATCTCAACTAAATTTGCAGCTAAAACAGTTTTTACTTGATAACGATATGTTAAGTGATTTTTCAATCTGGATTTAGAACTGGTTACAGTACAAGTACTGCAGATATGGTTGTGAAAAATGATTACTTATTACTTATTTCTGGATCTATCTAAGGCATTTGATTCAGTGGATCATGAATTGCTGCTGAACAAACTTAGGAATGTTGGTTTCAGTCCTAAGGTTGTTAAATGGTTCAGAAATTATTTTCTAGATCAAACCCAGTGCAGAGGGCCATCAAGCTGTTTTTTAGAGATAATTAAATGTGTCCTTCAGGGTTCCATTCTGGGACCTATTTTGTTTTCTACATTTATAAATAATTTTGGTAAGGACATTCAAGCAAAAATACACTGAAATGTATTTCAAATGTCACCACAGTCTTGCTCATCAGGGATAAATTAATTAATTAGGGATACAATTAACTCATATGTTTAAAGTCTTTATTTTTCTGTCAAGCTGCTTTGTGACAATCCATCCATCCATTATCTGTAGCAGCTTATCCTGTACAGGGTCACAGGCAGGCTGAAGCCTATCCCAGCTGACTATGAGTGAGAGGCGGGGTACACCCTGTACAAGTCATCAGGTCATTGCAGGGCTTTGCAACAATGTCTGTTGTTAAAAGTGCTATACAAATAAACTGGGGCGACATGGTGGTGTAGTGGTTAGCGCTGTCACCTCACAGCAAGAAGGTCCAGGTTCGAGCCCCGTGGCCAGCGAGGGCCTTTCTGTGCGGAGTTTGCATGTTCTCCCCGTGTCTGCGTGGGTTTCCTCCGGGTGCTCCGGTTTCCCCCACAGTCCAAAGACATGCAGGTTAGGTTAACTGGTGACTCTAAATTGACCATAGGTGTGACTGTGAGTGTGAATGGTTGTCTGTGTCTATGTGTCAGCCCTGTGATGACCTGGCGACTTGTCCAGGGTGTACCCCGCCTTTCGCCCGTAGTCAGCTGGGATAGGCTCCAGCTTGCCTGTGACCCTGTAGAACAGGATAAAGCGGCTAGAGATAATGAGATGGGATGAGACAAATAAACTGACTTGACTACACTTCTATGCCGATGACACTGCATATGCTGATACACATGCTCTCTCCATAGTACAGGCAGTATAAGAGCTTCAAATTGTGTTACAGTCATTACAAATTGCTCTCCTTCGGTTAAAATTGGTCTTAAATGCTCATAAAACAAAGTTCATGGTATTCTTAAAAACTCGCTCACAGTTGCTTGATGATTTTAGCATCTTCACATCTGATGGTAAATCAATTGAAAGGGTGCTCTCGTACAAGTATATGAATAGATAAGTTTTTGTTTAATGTACCTATTCCTAATGTAGTTACAAAGCTCAAAGCTAGTGAGGAAGCTCAAAGGAAAGGTTGTCTTTTATTTTAGAAATAAATCTTGTTTTACTTTTAATGCTAAGAAAATACTTGTGGAAACTACTTTTCTGCCTATGATTAATTATGGTTATATATTGTATATGCATGCAGCCTCCTCCATTTTATGGAGCCTTGAGTCAGTGTACCATGAATCAATATGTTTTATTACAAATGCAAAGTCTCTTACCATTGCATTATTTATGATTTTGTGGGCTGGACATCATTGACCATTCACAGACAACAGCATTGGTGTACTTTTATCTATCAATCAATATTGGGTAAACTTCCAGCTTACCTCTATACCCTCCTCTGTTTGAAGTCAGGTAGTTATTTAATGTAATGTAGTTACCACCTACACTCATCCAGGTGGTTTCTTTTTAACATCTCAGGTTTTTTATCAATTTGGGGAAAACTGCATTTTCTTACTATGCACGCTGGTAATGGAATGATCTGCAGAAAGATCTAAAATCGGATACATTTATAATGTATCTAATTTTTCATAAAATAACTTTGAAAATCAATCCACTGGAGGATCCCTTTAACTATAATATGAACAGGGATGGCAACAGGAAAATTTTATTTCAGCTGAAACTCCGAATGGGGGGTTCAGGGGGGCGGAGCCCCCCCTGAAGCTTTAGCCTTTTTAGCCTCTTCTACCTATTTTCTAGCCATTTTACATGTATATTGTGTGAAAAATACATGATAAAAATAAGTAAGTGTCTATTATTAAAAGTTAGATCATCATTTTAAAAATCATCTAATGTTTATATTGTTGTTAGAATGATACAAATTATTTGTTAGAAAGATACTACGTATGTATTTGATAAGGCACATAGGAAAATGAAAACCCAGCCAGAAAACAAAAAAGGCCAACAACCACCACCATTATCCATATATATTTTACAACAAATACTTACTTCTTGCACCTGAAAATATTAACCGTAAATATATTATTGTGGGAGTATGTATTTTAGTTGTACATGGTTTTTACGTGTTGTATTCTTTATAATTGATATTTCCTTTTCATAAAATATTTTTAGGCAGAAAAACAAATATGTAATACTTAATCTTATAAGTTTTATGATATTAACCACAATGAAACATTCTGAAATTTCCAGAAAAATATCTTACAGCGAATCACCAAGTTCATTAACACTTCAAATCTATTATAAATCTGAAGCTAAATTCAAAGTAAAAAGGGCCTAGAAATTAAACAAAGTTAAATTGACTGCCTTTCAGTACACATAAATTAAAAAAAAAAAAAAAAATTATTTTATATTTAAAATTTTGTTATAAAATTAAAAAATAAATGCAAGGCCAATAAATAGCAATGCATATAGTTTATTGTCAATCTAAGTTAAATTCAATGCATTATTGACAAAAATTATATTTAAAAAATATTTTAAAATTATGTACCTCTGAATGGGCTTGTCTGTCTGCCAAAGGTGTGATAGGCTGCGACTGTATCCTCGATCCATCTGACTGTGTCGAACTGACAGCTGGTCCAGCCAGAGTTCCCCAATGTGTTGCATCGCTAGTGACAGCAGACGACGATTTTGCAAACGCCGATCCCAAAGAATAATTGCTTCGACGAAGTGCAATAACATCTGAGTGTTTCTTGACCTTAGAAGCATGGTCAATTAATGCCACACAGCCACGGGATCTGTAGTTGATCACATCGTTACAATAAATGCAAAATGCTTTGCCAGGCAAATTGCACTTCTTGATAAACTGTTCAAGCGTCTCGCTGATCTCCTCGATCTTTTTTCCAAGTTTCACTTTCATAGTAACTGTCCGCTGTAGCCAATCCCAATGAAATTTGTTCTTGACATTTTTGTCAATTTCAGCCACCGATGCTTCTTGATCTCGTGATAAAAACTTCATATTTCCGTGGAAAACAATGCTCTCAAAACCTCGTGCAAGACATTTAGCTAAAGGCAAAATGGTGGCCAGTGAAATGAAACATGCTTTCACATTGGTTGAATCCTTCACTTCGCAACCAATCACAGACTCGTTTGCTTATTTTCATTGTTACACTCGATATAGAAGCTTCCGTTGTTCGCGAGACATGTGGTTTCGATACGATTTGACACTAATCTCGGTAGCAGCAATAAAAGTTAGGTACCTAACCCCCCCCCTAAAACTTTTCTCTACGGATTTAGACGTTCCACAAAAATGATAAAATTGAAATTCAAAACGGCGGATTTCCGCCGTTCGGCGGAAAATTGCCATCCCTGTATGAAACAATTTGTGTCGTGGACATAGGGGATTTCACCCAACACACTATTGTATCTAAGTGGACAGATAACCCAAATACTATCTTCTGCCTGAAAGCAGCAGAGCCTGAGAGTGGGTTCAGTCTCAGGGTGAAACTCCTCAGAGGATAACATGGCAGGGATGCATGAAAACACAAATCTCACTGCGTCATTAAAGCCAGAACACTGTATCAAAAAATTCAAACTATGAGTAAAGATGCATTTTAAATGTTGCATTGTCTCCTTTAAACATAAATTTATGAAAAGGTGTATTGTGTGTGCTAACGACATAATATTCATTATTAACTGACCTACCTTGACATATGAGTCACATGGCGTACATTCCCTTCCCAGTAGACCCCTGGCTTCCAAAACTGTGGGGTTTTGACACCAGAATCAGTAAGTAAAAAACTTTCAATTATTTCTCTCAACAATACGAATTATCCAAACAATGACTTTCAAGCAAAGTTGAGCAATTATTAACATTAACATATATCATTTAAAAAGTCACTTCAACTGTTCACAAAAACAGAACCTTCAAGTGTTCAGAACAAACAACACAGTGAAAAAACAGTATTGATTATCCATTTTACAAGTAATTGTATATACCTAATATGGCACATGAAGGATTATGGTACTTACTCTGAATATAAAGCAGACCATTGTCTAGCGTTACTGTCAGTTTCAACTGACCTGTGGGCAAAAAGGCATCACCTGTATTAGTATAACACACCTGGATTTAAACACCTGTATTAGTATAAAAATTACATAGTGCTTTCAAAAACTCCACTAACAGTTTCAACAATACATTTATTTTTATTATTTTGTTTTTGCTCATATTTGATACCTATGCAAAACATGAGAATATAGTTTTGTAGTGGGCTTGTTAGTTTTGTTAAACCAATCACTTCAACTAAAAAAGTCTGCCATTCATTAGAGAAACAATGGCTTTAAAAAGATCAAGACTCACCATGAGTTTGTAAAATGAATGAGAAATTTTGCCATTTGTTCTACCAACCAAGCGGCTCACTGTCTGTGTTGATTGTCCATACCAAAAAATAGCACAGCTAAACATCCCTCATAGCTCAAGGGTCTAACTTGGAACAGTGTAAGCACATTTAGCCAGAGACAAAAGACAACAGAAAGAAGGCATATATTTTAAAGGCCTTTCCATTTTGAATAGCTGATAAGGCTGCTGGAGTTCTGATTGGTCAAAGGCTGCTTTAAAAGGAGCACAGGGTGTGTGCCAGCACCTATTGAGGTATTTCACTCATGTGACCAAGTCATGTGATGCTGCCATTTTGGACGGCACGGCTCGAATCAGTTTGAATGCGAGGAAGGCGACAAACGAAAAACATAAAAGAAAAAGGAGTGAGATGCAGAAAACACCTTCACTATCCAGCGACGTAGGGCATTTACAGGGCGAGCAGAGGGAGAGGTATTTGCAAAAATTGAGGTTAGCAGGCTTAGAGAACGACGTTTACCTGCTTCCACCAGGATTGTTCACTGACGTACGGAAGTACACGAAGCCCTCGTCTTTACCTGACTTCAGCCCACATGATCTGTATACCTATGTCTTTAAAAACCCATCGCCATACACAGGTATTGATCTGAAAGCGTATACGAGTTTGGATACCTACAAATATTTTGTGTCAGGCTGGGTAACATGCCTACATCAGCGGGTCGTCCCTGGAGCCGGTGGTCGCCATCTTATTACAGCTAAGGTTTGTTCACATTTTCATTTACTTTCAGTCCTCAGGATAAACAAAATGCTATTAAATGTCATTGAAATAACTTCTTAGTCTGTTGAGACATGGCCCGTTATAAATTTGCTGTTACCAGGCAATGACTAAGAACTGTATTATTAGGGTCGGTGTAGTTGTAGCAGTGTATTAGCAACTAGCTGTTAGCACTAGCTAATGTCAACAATATCATAGCTGGTATGTTACTGTAGCAATGTTTACGTTCAGTCATTTGGATGACTGTTAAAACCTTTCAGTCTCAAGTTTTTCCTTTACTGGATTTACTAGTTTACTGAGCTAGCGCGCTCGGGCAAGCCGGGAGCTAGCGCGCGCTAGCCAGCCTGCCGGCCGGTGCGCACTAGCTCAGTAAACTAGTAAATCCAGTAAAGGAAAAACTTGAGACTGAAAGGTTTTAACAGTCATCCAAATGACTGAACGTAAACATTGCTACAGTAACATACCAGCTACTGTTGTTGACATTAGCTAGCTTGCCGTCCAAAATGGCGGACACCGGGGCGTCACGTGACCCTGTGACGTCAGGTGAAATACCTCAATTGTTGTTCCTGCTGACATCTGAACTGACCAGTCATGGTCTATGATCTGAGATCAGTTTTTCCATCTACCTTATCATGCTTAACAACTAACCTGGCCTGAGTTTCCCAAAAGCATCGGAGTACAAAGATCATCGTTAAATGGTAGCGTGAGGAGCACAATGAACACTCTCCTAGTTAAGACCCTCTTAGCATTAAAAGGCTTTTGGGAAACCCACCTCTGAATGATTAAAGCAGGAGAAAAATCTATCCAGATCATAAATCACTCTGCTCTTCTCTTCCCTCCCTGCCTATGCCCACAATACAATGGTCAGAGCACACAGACAGTACATTCAGTTGCATATAAAACATGTGGTGGATGACCTTTACACTGGACCTAATGCTAAATCAGTGTGAAGATCAGATTTAAAATCTGTCAGTGAAAAATGACACAGACAAATAACTCATTTACTGCAATGTGTGTATATGAACATTTTTAATGTTTAATCCTTTTGAAAAGTCATTGTTCGATATCATCATATGTTATAATGAAACGAGGTTGATGTTGCTGGGAGGTCTCTGTTAATGGACTTTACTCTCAGTGAGTCACTCTTTAGCCCAACAGGAAATAAACCACTCATACAGTGGTACTTGAAACCTTCTAGAATTTTCTATATTTCTGCATAAATATGACCTAAAACATCAGATTTTCACACAAGTCCTAAAAGTAGATAAAGAGAACCCAGTTGAACAAATGAGACAAAAATATTACACTTGGTCATTTATTTATTGAGGAAAATGATCCAATATTACATATCTGTGAGTGGCAAAAGTATGTGAACCTTTGCTTTCAGTATCTAGTGTGACCCCCTTGTGCAGCAATAACTGCAACTAAACATTTCCAGTAACTGTTGATCAGTCCTGCACACCAGATTGGAGGAATTTTAGCCCATTCCTCCATACAGAACAGCTTCAACTCTGGGATGTTGGTGGGTTTCCTCACATGAACTGCTCGCTTCAGGTCCTTCCACAACATTTCAATTGGATTAAGGTCAGGACTTTGACTTGGCCATTCCAAAACATTAACTTTATTTTTCTTTAACCATTCTTTGGTAGAACGACTTGTGTGCTTAGGGTTGTTGTCTTGCTGCATGACGTTCATGGCCTGACATTTGCCTTTAGAATTCGCTGGTATAATTCAGAATCCATTGTTCCGTCAATGATGGCAAGCCGTCCTGGCCCAGATGCAGCAAAACAGGCCCAAACCATGATACTACCACCACCATGTTTCATAGATGGGATAAGGTTCTTATGCTGGAATGCAGTGTTTTCCTTTCTCCAAACATAACGCTTCTCATTTAAACCAAAAAGTTCTATTTTGGTCTCATCCATCCACAAAACATTTTTCCGAATAGCCTCCTGACTTGTTCACATGATCTTTAGCAAACTGCAGACAAGCAGCAATTTTCTTTTTGAAGAGCAGTGGCTTTCTCTTTGCAACCCTGCCATGCACACCATTGTTGTTCAGTGTTCTCCTGATGGTGGACTCATGAACATTAGCCAATGTGAGAGAGGTCTTCACTTGCTTAGAAGTTACCCTGGGGTCCTTTGTGACCTCACAGTTCAGAGCACCATGGACTTCTATCCAAGAAATAACCCCCTGCTCCAAAATTGACACCTTCAAGCTTAACTAAAGTTTGAAGCTGACCACACAGACAAAGAAAAAGCCTTCTGGAGGATAGCTGTATGGTCAGATGAGACAAAGATTGAGTTGTTTGGCCACAATGACCACCATGTACAGAGGGACACTATACCAGCTGGTGATGGTGGTAGGATCATCATGCTCTGGGGCTATTTTGCTACCAGTGGAACTGGTTCACTGCACAAAGTGGATGGAATAATGAAGGAGGACTACCTCAGAATTCTTCTGTTAGGGGTGGTGAGATTAGGATCCAGAAGCAGAACACACAGGCAGTAATCCAATAAATAATGAGATTTAATCCAGGGAAAGGGTGTGGCAAAAGAGGTAAACAAACAAATGGCAAAAATAGTCCAAGTACAAAGAGACAAAAAACTTGACAAACACGAGACAGACAAGGACAAAGGACACTCGAGCAAAAAAAACACAAACAAGAAAAAACCCTAAGTGCAAAAACCATGAACTAGAAAAAAACACTTAGTACAAAAACCATGAAGTAGAAAAATAGCTTGAGCAAAAACCATGAAACACAATAAAGGCACAGAAACGGCTAGAATAGCAAAACAAGACGTTCTGGCAAAGTCACGGTCTGAGAACGGCTTATTTATACACAGCAGAGAGAAGCAGGAAGTGAAATGCAGGCTAGATGGAATTCCCGTCCCGGATCCGGATTAGCAGTGACCTGGGAGATAATATCCGGAGTGGAAGTCCGGGGCGGAGCATGACAGTACCCCCCCCCCCCCCCCCTTCAATGAGCACATCCAGACACTTTAGGAAGAGCGTCAGGGTGTTGCCGGTGGAAATCTGTGTTGAGTGTTGGGTCCAATATGAACCTGGTGGGGACCCAACTTCTCTCCTTGGGACCGTAACCCTCCCAGTCCACCAGGTACTGGAGTCCTCTGCCTCACCGCCGCACCTTCAGCAGTTTCTTGACTATGTAGGCCTCACCGCCATCAGTGAGCCTCAGAGGAGGAGGGGGTTTGGAGGGTGGGAGCAAAGGACTGGAGGCCAGGGGTTTAAGCTGTGATATGTGAAAAGTGGAGTGAACACATTACATGGTGAGTGGTAAAGCCAGTCTGATGGAACATGGACTGATTACCTTGCTGATGAGGAAAGGTCCTAGGTATCTGCGAGCCAGCTTGCGGGAGACGGTTCTGAGTGTCAGGTGGCGTGTGGAGAGCATGACTTGTTGCCCCACCCGGTAGGTGGGTGCCTTACAGCGGCGTTTGTTGGCCTGCCTCTTGGATGCTAGGGCGGAGCAAATGAGTCTTCTCCAGGCCATTGCCCACATCCTCCTGCAGCAGCGTATGAAGATCTGGGCTGAGGGTACGGCGACCTCCTCCTCCTGGCTGGGGAACAGTGGTGGTTGGTACCCTAGTGAGCACTGAAATGGAAAGAGACCTGTGGCAGATGAAGGAAGAGTGTTATGAGTGTACTCGACCCAAGGTAAGTACTTACTCCAAGAACCAGCCTCCCTGGATGCCATGCACCTGATTGCCACCTCCAAATCTTGGTTCGCCCATTCCGCCTGGCCGTTGGTTTGAGGGTGGAACCATGAAAAGAGACTACAGGAGGCCCCAGTGAGTTTGCAGAAGGCCCTCCAGAACTGCGCAGTGAATTGAGGACCCCAGTCAGAGCCGATGTCAGTGGGGAGTCCATGTATGCTGAAATATGGAGGATGAGTAATTCGGTGGTTTCTTTAGCTGTGGGAAGCTTTGGCAGAGGGATGAAATGGACTGTCTTGAAGAAACGGTCGATAACTGAGGATGCATGTGTTGCCACCTGAGTTGGGGAGTCCTGTGACGAAGTCCAGGGTGATGTGAGACCAGGGTTGATGAGGAATCGGGAGGGGTCTTAGCAAGCCGGCAGGGGGTCGATTGGCTGTCTTGTTCTGGGCACATGTGTTGCAGGCTGCCACGAACTCCTGGACGTCTTCCTTGATGGATGGCCACTAGAAGCGTTGTTGGACGAGCGCCAGGGTTTGAGCAGCTCCTGGGTGACAAGCCAACTTGGAGCCATGACCCCACTGCAGCACCTGGGTTTGCACAGAACAGGGAACAAACAGATGGTTAGGTGGTATGTTGCTTGAGTTACCTTCACCAGGGCCTTCTGCACAAGCGTCTCAACCTCTAGAATGGTGGCTCCCACCAGGCAACGTGGAGGAAGGATGGTCTCAGGTGGCTTGGACTCCTCTTGGTGGGAAGAGAACATCCTGGACAGGGTGTCGGGTTCGCTGTTCTTGGAGCCCGGGCGGTAGGTGAGCGTGAAGTTGAACCGGGAGAAGAAGAGAGACCAACAGGCTTGACGGGAATTGAGACATTTGGCAGACTTGAGGTACTCCAGGTTCTTATGGTCGGTCCAGACTAGGAAGGGGAGATCCAACCCCTTGAGCCAGTGCCTCCACTCCTCCAAGGCTAGCTTGATGGCCAACAACACTCTGTCGCCAATGTCATAATTATGTTCAGCAGGGGACAGCCAGCGAGAGAAGAAGGAGCAGGGGTGGACCTCGTTATCGCTGGCCCTCTGGGAGAGAATGGCTCTGACCTCGGACTTGGAAGCATCGACCTTGACGATGAATTGTTTGGTCGGATCGGGTATGGTGAGAATGGGTGCTGTGGTGAACTTGCACTTGAGCATTGAGAAGGCCTTCTCTGCTTCCTCCCCCCATTTGAACTTGGTCTTAATTGAGGTCAAGGCAGTGAGAGGTCCGGCCACCGTGCTGAAGTCGCGGATGAAGCACCTGTAGAAATTAGTGAATCCCAGGAAATGCTGGTGCTCTCGTCGTAAGGATGGGGTAGGCCAGTCTGCAAATGCCTCAAGCTTGAGGGGGTCCATCTGGATCCTAGCCGGGGAGATGATGAACCCCAGAAATGAGACAGAGCTCTGGTGGAATTCGCTCTTTTCCGTCTTGACAAACAGCTTGTTTTCTAGCAGGTGCTGGAGGACCTGCTGGACATGGCCCGATGTTCCTCCAGGGAGCGAGAGAAGATCAGGATGTCATCCAGGTACACGAAAAAGATGTTAAGAAAATCCCTTAGGATGTCATTGACGAATGCCTGGAAGACTGTGGGCGTGTTGGTCAGGCCGAAAGGGACCACGAGGTACTCATAGTGGCCAGTGGTGGTGTTAAAGTCTGTCTTCCACTCATCCCCCTCCCTGATCCTGACGAGATGGTAGGCATTGCGCAAGTCCAACTTGGTGAATATCTTGGCTCCCTGGAGTACTTCATAGGCCATAGACATGAGCGGTAGGAGGTAACGGTTCTTGATGGTGATGGCATTGAGACCACGATAGCCAATGCAGGGGCAGAGCGACTTGTCCTTTTCCATGAAGAAAAATCCCGCCCCTGCTGGGGAGGAGGAAGGGTGGATGATCCCAGCTGCCAGAGACTCAGAGATGTACTTCTCCATGGCTTGCCTTTCAACGGGAGAAAAAGAGAGTAGAGTTGCCCTTTGGGTGGCAGCGTCCTGGGCAGGAGGTCAATTCTGCAGTCATAGGGTCTGTGAGGATGGAGGGACACTGCTTGGGTCTTGCTGAAAACAAGTCTTAAGTCCAGGTATTCCAGAGGCATGTGAGAGAGGTCAGAAAACTTGCTGGCTGAAGGCTGCGGTGGTTTGGCGGGAGGCAGAGCAGAGTTCAGGCAGGAAGCTAGGCAGGAATGGCTCCAGCCTAGAATGGTATTATTGGCCCAGTTTAGGTGGGGGTTGTCCTGCGTTAACCAGGGTAATCCTAGGATGATGGGTATGTGGGGGTTGTTCATGACGTGGAGTTGGATGGTTTCAGAGTGTTTGCCAGAAATCCTCAGGATGAGCGGGGGTGTAATATGGGTGATTGTGGTCAAGCCAGTGCAACTGAGTGTCAGGACTGTGAGAGGGACATCGAGGGTGAGTAGCACAATTCCCAGATGCTTGGCAGTGGCACAGCAGGTCAGGTTCCTGTCTGCCCCTGAGTCAACGAGGGCCTGGAGATGGTGATGCTGGTTGTCGTGGATGACGATGACAAGGAGTAATGGTCGATCAGCAGGGGGCTGGTTCCGAGTGTTGCCCACCAGGGCCCCTCGATTCACTGGTGGTCTCGTTCCTTTTAGCGGGCAGGCTTGGCAGATGTGTCCTTGCTGACTGCAATAGAAACAGGCCCCTGCACTCTGCCAGCACTGTCGTTCCTCCGCTGACACCCGACCCCGGTCTACCTGTATGGGTTCAATGGACGCGGCAGGGGGTGGAGAGGAGGTGAAGCTGGGGCGGTTCTTCTCTCTCCTCCATTGCTGGACCTGGGCATTGATGTGGTTGGCGAGGTCCATGAGGCTGGAAAGGTTCGACGGCAGTTCCCGCGATACCAATTCGTCCTTAATGGCGTCAGACAGGCCGTGCAGGATCGCGTCGACCTGGGCACTCTCCTTCCAACCACACAATGTCACTAACATCCGGAACTTGATGGCGTAGTCCGAGGTAGACTGGGACCCCTGCCACAGCTCCATGAGCCCTCTAGCCACCTCTCTGCCAGACAGAGAGCATTCGAAAGTTCACCTCATCTCCTCGGAGAAACCCTTGAAACAGGAACAATAGGGTGCATCGGCATCCCAGACTGCTGTTCCCCACTCTCTGGCCTTGCCGGTGAGGAGTGAGATTGTATATGCTACCTGGGAGCATTCTGTGGGGAAGGCCAGAGGTTGCAGTTCTAGGATCAAACAGCATTGAGACAGAAATGATCTGCAAGTACCTGGTTCTCCATCATAGGCCTGAGGTGCTGGAAGTTTTGGTTCACGAAGAGCAGTGGCAGGAGCTGAAGTAGGAGATGGCTGGTCAGGGGTAGGCACGGCTTGATAGTGCTGCATCTGTGTGGTGAGGAGGTTGAGTGAGTTGGACAGGGTGGTGAGGTTCTGGGTGATCTGCTGGAGGTCTTGTTGATGGGTCCCAAGGAGAGTCCCTTGCTGCTGGATGGCCGTTCTCAGATGGGTGAGTTCTGCTGGATCCATGCTGGCCAGAACGTACTGTTAGGGGTGGTGAGATTAGGATCCAGAAGCAGAACACAGG
The DNA here is from genome assembly GCF_027579695.1 of Neoarius graeffei. NCBI lineage: Eukaryota > Metazoa > Chordata > Actinopteri > Siluriformes > Ariidae > Neoarius > Neoarius graeffei. The sequence continues at coordinate 22,904,333 of NC_083592.1, read as the reverse complement.
CAGTAATCCAATAAATAATGAGATTTAATCCAGGGAAAGGGCATGGCAAAAAAAGGTAAACAAATGGCAAAAATAGTTCAGGTACAAAGAGACAAAAAACTTGACAAAAACACGAGACAGACAAGGACAAAAACATTAGAGAAAAAAAAACATAAACAAGAAAAAACCCTAAGTGCAAAAACCATGAACTAGAAAAAACCCTTTGTGTAAAAACCATGAACTAGAAAAATAGCTTGAGCAAAAACCATGAAACACAATAAACGCACAGAAACGGCTAGAATAGCAAAACAAGGCGTTCTGGCAAAGTCAGGGTCTGAGAACGGCTTATTTATACACAGCAGAGAGAACCAGGAAGTGAAATGCAGGCTAGATGGAATTCCCGTCTCGGATCCGGATTAGCGCTGACCTGGGAGATAAGTAATATCCGGAGTGGAAGTCCGGGGCGGAGCATGACATCTTCAGCATAAACCATCAGAAACTTGAACACGACTTGGGACTTGGGAGTTACAACAGGACAATGAACCCAAACATGCATCAGAGCTGGTTGTGGAGGATAAAGCAGGCTGACATTAAGCTTAAAACAAGTCCTGACTTCAACCCTACTGAAAATATATGGACCGTGCTTATAAATAGAGTACATGCCAAGAATTTTTTTTTTTAGTGAACTCTACCAATTCTACCATGAAGAGTTGTGAAACATCCAACCAGAATTATACCAAAAGGTTGTTCATGGTAAACAAAAATGTCTGGTCAAGGTGAATCTTGCGAAGAGACATTTTACCCAAATATTAGGTGTGCTGTGTGTATATTTTTGACCCTGTATGTATAATTTTGACCCTGTGTTGATTTCAGAAAACCCAAAGAAAATTAAAACTTGTGCACCAAATTCTAGTGTTTTTTTTTTAAATTAAAGATGTATGCTGTACATTCTGCCACAGAAAAAGAACAGTTCAAAGAAGTTACTGAAAGCCCAAATATTGCCATGACATTCATATCCAAGATGACACTGTATGTAAACTTCTGACCACAACTGTATATACCCTAATGCATAAAACAAAGAGGCCTATACAAATGGACTCAATTACAACGAGCATACATGTTTACTGTTTGAAACTAACAATGTATTTAATAATCATTCACCAGAGGGCTTAGGGATCTTGCATGTATTTGTTTAATTGGATGGGAACTATATCTACAGTGGCACTATTGTCAATACAATTGCTGATAGAATAAGTATAAATTTGCTTGCCTTTGCCCCTAAGCCCAGACAGGTGAATCTTCCTCCTTTTTCTCAGGGCAGGTTTTGGAGTGGTACAGGTTGTCAGGGAGGTTTTAACCACTGTTGCTACTTTAACCCGGGCTCCTTGACTCCTGTAGCATGCCATCCACTTCCACTCACTGTTCTCTTGTGGACCTGGACAAACACTGACATAAACATAAAACCAATAAAATAAAATGCATTACCATATGTAGTGATTAAATGTTTGTAATGTTGCTTTGGGCGGCACGGTGGTGTAGTGGTTAGCACTGTCACCTCACAGCAAGAAGGATCTGGGTTCGAGCCCAGTGGCTGATGGGGGCCTTTCTGTGTGGAGTTTGCATGTTCTCCCTGTGTCTGCGTGAATTCCCTCTGGGTGCTCTGGTTTCTCCCGCAGTTTAAAAACATGTGGTTAGGTTAATATGGGGGCAGCCTTCGGCTGAGGTGCCCTTGAGTGAAGCACCTAACCCCCAACTGCTCCCTCAGCACTGTTAGCATGGCTGCCCACTGCTCTGGGTATGTGTGTGTGCTTATTGCTCACGTTTGTGTTCACTGCTTCAGATGGGTTAAATGCAGAGAAGAATTTCACAAGTGTACATGTGATGAACAAAGTTCTTCTTTTTATAGACCTTTAATAATCATATAATATACCTTAGGTTCACAATATGAATGTGCAATGGATCTGGCCATTGACTTTATTTCAATTTTATGTTTATAAATATTTACCCTGCAAGTTTTTGCCAACCCAATCTGGAACAAAACTGCTCAGCTCTGCCCCTTTTCCTTAAAAGACAGCTCATGAATCACCTGTAATTATATGGCTAAAGGTATGTGGACACTTAACCAAATCATACCCATATGTGCTTGTTAAAGATCCTCATCTCATCTCATCTCATTATCTCTAGCCGCTTTATCCTTCTACAGGGTCGCAGGCAAGCTGGAGCCTATCCCAGCTGACTATGGGCGAAAGGCGGGGTACACCCTGGACAAGTCGCCAGGTCATCACAGGGCTGACACATAGACACAGACAACCATTCGCACTCACATTCACACCTACGGTCAATTTAGAGTCACCAGTTAACCTAACCTGCATGTCTTTGGACTGTGGGGGAAACCGGAGCACCCGGAGGAAACCCACGCGGACACGGGGAGAACATGCAAACTCCACACAGAAAGGCCCTCGCCGGCCCCGGGGCTCGAACCCAGGACCTTCTTGCTGTGAGGCGACAGCGCTAACCACTACACCACCGTGCCGCCTGTTAAAGATCCTATTCCAGATTTCATCTCCACTGTGCTGTTATAACAACCTCCACTCTTCTGGTAAGGCTTTCCTTTAGATTTTGAAGTGTGGCTGTGAATATTTGTGCCCATTCTGTCACAAGAGTATAAGTGAGATCGGGCACTGATGTTAGGTGAGGAGGCCAGACACACAGTCAGCCTTCCAATTCATTCCAGAAATTATCAATAGGGCTGAGATCAGGGCTATGTGCAGGTCACTTGCTCTCTTCCACTCCAACCTTAGCCAACCATGTCTTGAAAATCGTCACCTTGTGCACAGGGGTACTGTCATACTGGAATAGGTTTGGACTCAACTCCTTAGTTCCTATACAATTGTGTGCTTTCAACTTTGTCACAACAGTTTGAGGAAGGCCCACCTATGGGTGTGAAGGTCAGGTGTCCACATACTGTTGGTTATATAGTGTATGGTTTATTCTATTCCATTTATTTATACTATTCTAGACCATGGGCGGCACGGTGGTGTAGTGGTTAGCACTGTTGCCTCACAGCAAGAAAGTTCTGGGTTCGAGCCCAGTGGCTGACGGGGGGGCCTTTCCGTGTGGAGTTTGCATGCTCTACCCATGTCTGCATGGGTTTCTTCTGGGTGCTCTGGTTTCCCCCACAGTTCAAAGTCATGCAGGTTAGGCTAATTGGTGGCTCTAAATTGACTGTAGGTGTAAATGGTTGTTTGTGTCAGCCCTGCGATGACCTGGCGACTTGTCCAGGGTATACCCTGCCTCTTGCCCGTAGTCAGCTGGGATAGGCTTGAGCTTGACTGCGACTCTGCACAGGGTAAGCGACTACAGATAATGGATGGACATTCTAGACCGTTTTAGTATACAGCTATGGAAAAATTACAGTAAAAGACCAATTTTAATGGCAACCGCCTCTTAATTTTTTTCCATGGCTGTATATAATTGCCCACTGAAAATACTAAAATTACCTAGATTTTCCAAAGATATTAAATGTGAAATGTGGACATTTTCTTGAGCTAGCTTGTCCCTTAAGCACCACAGAAGAGCAATTTAACAGAATTAACCTCTCAAGTTCATACATGTCTGTATATAAGTAAGGTCAAATACTGTTCTGGCTTAGGATTAGGTCATAGCAAACAATCTGTAAAAGCAAATTTTGCTGGCAGCCAAGACAAAATTACTGTTTCTTTAAGGATGATTAGATGATCAGTGGAAGTGAAAATGGTACTGAAACCATTTTTTGGCTTGGCTGTAAACTTAATTTTTTTTAATATAACAATATATTTAGAGTGTGAACTTTGGGTGTGACCTGTGAATAAGTAAGTGTTTGACTAACCAAATTCATAAAATTCACTAAAAGTACATGTATGGGTTGCATTTAATAATATTTGTTTTGAGGCGGCACGGTGGTGTAGTGGTTAGCGCTGTCGCCTCACAGCAAGAAGGTCCGGGTTCGAGCCCCGTGGCCGGCGAGGGCCTTTCTGTGCGGAGTTTGCATGTTCTCCCCGTGTCCGCGTGGGTTTCCTCCGGGTGCTCCGTTTTCCCCCACAGTCCAAAGACATGCAGGTTAGGTTAACTGGTGACTCTAAATTGACCTTAGGTGTGAATGTGAGTGTGAATGGTTGTCTGTGTCTATGTGTCGGCCCTGTGATGACCTGGCGACTTGTCCAGGGTGTACCCTGCCTTTCGCCCGTAGTCAGCTGGGATAGGCTCCAGCTTGCCTACGACCCTGTAGAAGGATAAAGCGGCTACAGATGAGATGAGAATATTTGTTTTGTTCTGAAAGAAAGGTATTGAGGTGCTTACTTTGACTGTTGTGAGGAAGCTAGTACCCTCCTGTGTCGTATGTCTCTTGCTGAAGCCTTCCTTTCCATGTTATCTGAATGTCCAGTGTTTTCCCTCCTCTCTCTGCATGGCCTTTTTACTAATGGTCCTCCAAGCCAGCATGGATCTTTAAAGGTGCTCCTCCTAGAAGAAGAACCAAAATCAGTCAGGTCTTATTGTAGCACTTTCTGCTTAAAAGAGCACACAATTGCACTGGCAGGAAATGGATTATACATATTTAGAGATTAATATACTTTTTTCTTTTCTTTTTTTACAAAAAAATATGTTTCTTAACTAAAACAACTGCTATTACACAATCATGATAAGCGAGTAGAACAAGCTCACATATAATGAGTTGATGCGAAGTTGATGTTATTATGTGAAATGCCCACACTTCACATTTAATATCATTGGAAAATTATTCTGTCATTACAGGGAAACAGGTCAGTTATTGTTTGTAGTAATTACACATACATGATGTAGCAGAGAGAGAACATGTTGAAAAAATGCAACAATCCATTAAGGCAGCGGTTCCCAAAGTGGGGGTCGCAACCCCTTTGGGGGTCGTGGAGGGACTCCAGGGGGGTCACGGAGAGACGGGACTGTTTGCATAACACAGAAAAAAAAACGGGCATTGGAATGTTTTGAATGGCGTCAGAATGTTGGTAATGCGTCAGCCGTATAGCTGCCACGGTCATTAGAATTCAATTGCTCCCTTTCACTCAGTAATCGCGCTCCGCCCTTGAATATTAATTCCGTTCAATTTATGCTAAACCGCCAATCTGTTGGATTGCTCTGATATTGTTGTTGTTATTAGCAAACCCTCCTCCTGTGAATACAAACTGTATAAAACAGGTCCCTATTTTGAGATTCAGAACAAAACATCGGATGGCGACTTTATGACAACATGGACAAGTTTCTACGCGTGCTTCCGACAAAACGCAAGGCTGCTGCACAGGACGAGTTCCCATGCACTTCGGCAGCGAAAAAGATAAGGCGGTATGATGATGCATACATCGAAATGGGCTTTACGAGCACATTGGTGGGTGGTGAGGAATGACCGCAGTGTGTTCTCTGTCTGAAGGTGCTGGCGACAGAAAGTTTAAAGCCAAACAAGCTGAAGCGTCACCTGGACACGGCACACCCCGAGCACAAGGACAAGCCGGTTGAATTCTTTCGGCGGAAACTTTTGAACTTTCAGGCACAACGGGTGAACTTCACTAAAGTTGCGTCTGTCAATGTCAATGCCCAGCTCGCCTCCTACAAAGTGGCCTACCTCCTTGCGCAGAGCAAGAAGCCACACACAGAAGCGGAGGAGGTGATCCTGCCCTGTGCCATTGAAATGGTGAGGACCATGGTCGACGAGGCAACAGCAAACAAGTTACGGGCGATCCCCCTCTCAAATAATATGATTGGAAGACGCATACATGACATCGCTGGTGACATTGAGGAGCAGCTCACCGACCGAGTACGTGCAAGCACCCAGTTTGCTCTGCAGGTCGACGAAGCCACTGACAGCAACCGAGACTGTTTATTAATCACGTACATCTGTTTCGTTGATACAGAGGACATGAGAGAGGATCTGCTATTCTGCAAGGAGGTGAAAACACGAGCCACTGCTGATGAACTGTTCCGAGTGATTGACACTTATTTGCAAGAGGCAAAATTGAAGTGGGAGTGCTGTGTTGGAGTGTGTACGGACGGGGCTCAGGCTATGGCTGGGAAGCGCAGTGGGCTACAAGCGCTCATAAAGCGTGTGTCCCCCAATGTGCAGTGGACCCACTGTATGATTCACCGAGAAGCGTTGGCATCGAAGCAGCTGAGTCCCAAACTGAACAAGGTGATGACGGACGTAATCGCCACTGTCAATTATATCAAAACGCGCCCTGTTAAAGCTCGACTCTTTGCTGCTCTCTATGAAGAAATGGGCTCCAAACACACGGCAGTTCTGTTTCACAGCGAAGCGCGATGGCGGTCACGTGGGAAGGTATTGAACAGGGTGTTTGAGCTGCGAGAGGAGATACGGATTTTTCTCGAGGAGGAGAATCATGCACTGGCACTCTGTTACAACGACGAATGGTTCCTGATGACAGTTGCCTACCTCAGTGACATTTTCCAAAAACTGAACGAACTGAATCTGCAAATGCAAGGACCCAACACCCATCTCCCTCAGCTTGTCGCTAAAATGCAGTCATTTACAAGGAAATTGGAACTGTGGGGAAAGATGATTGAGGAGGGAACAACAGATTGCTTTCAGAACTTGCATTCATTTCTCCATAACACCAACAGTCACAACACAATCATGCCATGCATTCGTTCACATATTTTTGCCCTCCAACAACATTTTCAGAGGTACTTTCCTGTTATGGATTTGGCACACTATGAATGGATCACAGACCCCTTCAATACAAGGCCACCTGCTCATCTCAGTGTTACTGAACAGGAACAGTTCATTGATGTGACCTCAGACATAGGATACAAACAGCAGTTTAGGGCCAAGTCACTGTCTGCCTTCTGGATTGGGGTGGAAAAAGACTACCCACTGTTGGGTGGAAAGGCTGTGGCCATACTCCTCCCTTTTGCCACATCCTACCTCTGTGAGGTGGGCTTTTCTGCAGTGGCCTCCATCAAGACCAAATACAGGGCAAAGTTGAACATTGAAAACGAACTAAGGGTGACGATCTCACAGTTATCACCAAGATTTGAAAAACTCTGTACTGAAAAGCAAGCACACACAAGTCACTGAAAAAATATTCTGATGTTCTGTGTAATGTTCTGTTTTATTATGATGTGCAATGCTCTTTTGTGGATAATGCTCTTCTGTGAATAAAAAATAGCAACTTTAATATCCGTCTGATTATTATTATTATTATGGTTATTATTACTACACTACACACTGCATAATGGGTGGTGGTGGTGGTGGTGGTGGGGGGTGTCGATGTCAGGGGGTCCCAAAAATATTCTGAAGTCCAAAAGGGGGTCCCCAGCCAAAAAGTTTGGGAACCACTGCATTAAGGAATGCAAAAGATAAGCTGCTTGTAAAATTAGTACAGCAGGAGACTAACTAATGACCACAGTGGAGTCTGAATAAACTGGCTGTATATAGAAAGAAGGATCTAGTGTAAAAAAAAAAAAATCAAAATTTCTGTTTAATTATTTACTGTAAATCAACAAGTTGTACAAAGTGCAAGTGTACTTTAATTGGAAAACCAATAACAATAATGTATGTTGTTATACAATGTAGATGCACCATCTGGGTCTAATTAAACAGATCTCCTGTAGCTAAATGAAGGCTCTTGACAGTTCAGTGTAAGATATTTTTGAATGACTGCACCTGAGTGTTCGTTACACATCACTGGATCTAATGCCTTAGTACAGGATGTTTCCAAAAATTTGATATTATTTGAGATGTAAATATCCCAGAAACTACATAATCTAGGCAAATGAAACTGAACAGCCTTAATGTTGAGCAATATAAGATTTAGTCCTCAGAATCTGAATGACAAATTCAAAGGTATGTGGATTCCATGAACGATTTCACAAATTTTCAAAATGCACACCACCTGAGACACAGACACACACAGACAGACTTCCTCTTTGAACTTTTTGTGCCATGTCCAAATCTGCATTGCAGTTGGTGCATTTTTAGGGAATTCTCTCATCAATGCACGCTGCATAGTTTTGTTCGACTGTACTGTAACACACAAAATGCCTTTTCTTTTTCAGTGAATGGCATTCCTATCCCTAAAAAGATAAAAACAAAAAACATTAAAGATAATTTTTTTAACCTGTTTGCACACATGCTGTTAAAATTTGAGGTCAGTTGAATGAGAATTGGCAAAGTTATTAGATTGTGAAATGATATCAAATTTTTTGAAACACCCTGTATATTTAGCATATGTCCTTTTATAGTACATCTAGGAGACTGAACTTATTACCATCTTGAAGGCGTTTTATCACTCGTTCCCGGTAGGCATGTAACAATATATATGGCAATAAATCACGATACAAATTTATGACAATTCAAATCGATGAAATAAAAAAAATGAATCACGATTATTATCAGTCTGCATAATCATAGTTTTTCCTAGCTGTAATTGTGTTTTTTAGACAGCAGAGAGCGTACAATAGTGAATTTGAAAAGTGTTGAGAACTGTACAGAACTGTAGAGAAGTGTAGAGAACTGGAGGGAGAAGTAACATAGCTATAATGCTGCGAAAACATACAAAAAAAATCTAAAATTGACTGTACAAAATACATTTAAAAATAAGCTGCCGAACCCTAAAGAAAAGACAAGAAAATGCAGGTAGTATGTTCATGAAAGTTTATTAAGAAAATACCTATTTGTCCTTTTAATTTTTAATAAAAGTAATATTTTATTTAATAGGTTATTATATTTTACCCCAACTTTTACAGATGTGTGTAAATAATTATTGTTCTCATCTCATCATCTCATCTCATCTCATCATCTCTAGCCGCTTTATCCTGTTCTACAGGGTCGCAGGCAAGGTGGAGCCTATCCCAGCTGACTACGGGCGAAAGATGGGGTACACCCTGGACAAGTCGCAAGGTCATCACAGACACATAGACACAGACAACCATTCATATGGTCAATTTAGAGTCACCAGTTAACCTAACCTGCATGTCTTTGGACTGTGGGGGAAACCAGAGAACCTGGAGGAAACCCACGCGGACACGGGGAGAACATGCAAACTCCGCACAGAAAGGTCCTCGCCGGCCACGGGGCTCAAACCCGGACCTTCTTGCTGTGAAGCGACAGTGCTAACCACTACACCACTGTGCCGCCCCATAATTATTGTTGGTTAAGAAAATGAAACAAAAAGGGTTTATTTTTGTTTGTTTGTTTTTTAACAAAAAGACCTGATAAAGTTGATAAAGAATAGGAAAATAAATGTTGATTTTTTGCTTCTAAAATTTTCTTCTTTTTTAAAATATTGTGGGAAAAATCAAATCATGAACCCAATATAATGAATCAAATTGAATCATGAATTGGGTGAATCATTACATACCTAGTTCCAGGGTAACAAAACTTCAGTTTTCAGATCTGATAAAGTGTATTGGATGAGATAGTAAAGATGAGAATAAAATCACCTTTCCTACACTAATACAGTACATGTACAAATAAATTCCCAAACATTGATTTTTTTCCCAAAAAAATAATCTAAATGTTAAGAGACATATTTGTGGTTTGTTATGTAATGGAACATATTTAAATATTATTGGCTTGGCATGTCTGTGAAGGTTCTCAGTCATCCAGGTCATTGTAAACCGTAGGTGCTAAAAAAAAAAAAAAAAAGGCAACTAGACTTGCTTGAAATCCTTGAAGATGTTTCACCTCTCATCTGAAAGGCTTCCTCAGTGCTGTCTGACTAGTGGAGAATTTCAGGTATTTATCCTCTAGTGGACCAAAAGCAACCCTAAGGAGAGTTGTTGAGGTCACATGGGTTGTTGATCCTCTCAGTCATCCTGTAGGTTGTTAGGGTCCCTGCAGGATGGGTGTGAACAGTGTTAGCAGCCTAGAGGGTCATTAGGGTCGTTAGGATAATATTGGCTGGCGTTGAGTGGTATATCAGATATATTCCATTCAGCTAGCATGATATTGAATGAGTTGAAGATGAGTTCAGTATCATGCTAGCTGATTGGAATATACCTGATATACCATGAAAAAAAGCCAGCCAATATTATACGTACACTAATATTAGTATATACACATTCTTTTCAGATGTTCAATGCATCTTTCTCTTTCAAAATTCTCTCAAAATCTTCCATATTTACTGAAGCAAACCTGGTGGCCATTTTTCATGTCATCTCATCTCATTATCTCTAGCCGCTTTATCCTGTTCTCCAGGGTCGCAGGCAAGCTGGAGCCTATCCCAACTGACTACGGGCGAAAGGCGGGGTACACCCTGGACAAGTCACCAGGTCATCACAGGGGGTGGCCATTTTTGTTTACAAATTTTCACAGTTGCTCGCTAGCGTGGAAGTTTTATGTCAAATCAAATCAAATCAAGTTTATTTGTATAGTGCTTTTAACAATAAACATTGTCGCAAAGCAGCTTTACAGAATTTAAACGACTTAAAACATGAGCTAATTTTATCCCTAATCTATCCCCAATGAGCAAGCCTGTGGCGACGGTGGCAAGGAAAAACTCCCTCAGACGACATGAGGAAGAAACCTCGAGAGGAACCAGACTCAAAAGGGAACCCATCCTCATTTGGGCAACAACAGACAGCCTGACTAGAATATTAACAGTTTTAACAGGTATAACCCTCAACTGTCCTCATGGGGCCGTCCTTCACAGGAGCGGTGCGATAAAACTCTGACCAGACACAGGGCACCAGGATGGATCAAGCAGGTCTGAGGGGCAGAAGAGGCCAGCATCTCTGACATGTCTCTGACATGTGATGTCATGTTATCTTGACAACCATGCAATATCATAAACCTTATTCAACGATCATTCTCCATTGGGCAGAGTGATGTAATACACGTAGGATAAGTCATATGCTAACAATATTACATGCTATCAAACCAAATGAATGAAACCCGCTAGAAAGGAATAGAATACAGTGTGGGAAATAAGGGAGGACCAGCGGACATTGTACGGTAATTTTCACATTTGTCCTTCTGTATTTCAAAAGCATCGGACCAGATGGCCAATACAAAAAATAATCAGGGCTCGACATTGGCGGTAGTCCGACTGGACGAGGCAACTAAATGTTCGGTCTGGAAAAGTCAAATCCGCATCTGCTTGTCCAGCGGGACAAGTTGAATTATTGCCAAGTCTCCCGGAAGTTTTGGGAGTCTCCTGCATATTGATAGTGGCTCCCTGAGAGAGAGCACGAGTGCGTGCTGATTGCTCTGTCTTGCTAAGTAGACCAATCAGTGTTCTGTGTGGGCAGGCTTTATGGCCTCTCTTCTGGATGGAGAGTCTATCAGTTAAGTATTGGTTCAAAAATACAAAACGCACTTCATCTCAGACTACATGAAAGTGTCCTTTTGTCTAATAGAGGCATAAAAGTATGAAGTTATGGGAAAGAGTAGTGGAAGCTAGGCTAAGAGGAGAGGTGGCGATATGTGAGCAGCAATATGGTTTCATGCCAGGAAAGAGTACTACAGATGCAGTGTTTGCTTTGTTGAATGTTGATGGAAAAGTATAGAGAAGGCCAGAAGGAGCCACATTGTGCGTTTGTGGATTTAGAGAAGGCATATGACAGTGTGCTGAGAAAGGAGTTGTGGTATTGCATGAGGAAATCAGGAGTGGTAGAGAAGTATGTGAGATTGGTGCAGGATATGTATGAGGACAGTATGACAGCAGTGAGATGTGCAGTGGGAATGATGGAGACATTTAAGTTGGAGGTTGGATTGCACGAGGGCTCAGCCCTAAGCCCTTTCTTGTTTGCAGTGGTAATGGGCAGGTTGACAGACGACATCAGGCAAAAGGCCCCATAATTATGTTTGCAGATGATATTGTGATATGTAGTGAGAACAGGGAGCAAGTGGAAGAAAACTTCGAGACATGGAGGTATGGACTAGAGAGAAGGGGAATGAAAGTTAGTAGGATCAAGACAGAGTACATGTACGTGAAGGAGGGTGAGGACAGTGGAATGGTACGGCTGAAAGAATAGAGACGCAGATGAGTCCAAATATCTGGGGTCAACTGTACAAAGTAATGGTGAGTGTGGAAGAGAAGTGAAGAAAAGAGTGCAAGCAGGTTGAAATGGATGGAGGAGAGTGTCAGGAGTGATTTGTGACAGAAGGGTACCAGGAAGAGTGAAAGGGAAAGTGTACAAGACAGTAGTAAGACCAGCTATGTTGTATGGTTTGGAGACAGTGGCACTGACAAAAAGACAGGAGGTTGAACTGGAGGTAGCAGAGTTGAAGATGTTCAGATTTTCACTGGGAATGACAAAGTTGGACAGGATTAGAAATTAGTATATTAGAGGGGCAACACATGTAGAATGGCTTGGAGACAAAATGAGAGAGACAAGATTGAGATAGTTTGGACACATACGGAGGGGAGATCCAGGGTATATTTGGAAAAGAATGCTGGAAATGGAGTTCCCAGGTAGAAGGAAAAGAGCAAAACCAAAGATGAGATTTATGGATGTAGTGAAATAGGGCATATGGATGGTTGGTGCTACAAAAAAAGATACAGAGGGCAGGAAGAGATGAAGGAACATTATCTGCTGTGGTGACCTCTAATGGGAACAGCTGGAAGAATAAAAAGAGTTATATATAGTCAAGTCAAGTTTATTTGTATAGTGCTTTTAACAATAAACATTGTCGCAAAGCAGCTTTACAGAATTTGAATGACTTAAAACATTAGCTAATTTTATCCCTAATCTATCCCCAATGAGCAAGCCTGTGGCGACGGTGGCAAGGAAAAACTCCCTCAGACGACATGAGGAAGAAACCTCGAGAGGAACCAGACTCAAAAGGGAACCCATCCTCATTTGGGCAACAACAGACAGCCTGACTATAATATTAACAGTTTTAACATGAGGACAGTTTCGTTGATGTTATAACTCTTCATTGATGGAAACTTGAGTGCAAAACTGTTCATGATAACTGCAGTCCTAAAGTTAGCAAGACAACTGTAGTCCTCAGCCATAAAAGCATTACTGTAAGAGTCCAGAGCATCCTCCAGGTATAACCCTCAACTGTCCTCATGGGGCCGTCCTTCACAGGAGCGGTGCGATAAAACTCCGACCAGACACAGGGCACCAGGATGGATCAAGCAGGTCCGAGGGGCAGAAGAGGCCAGCATCTCAAGACCAGGACCAACATGTAACTCAGAGGGACAGATTGGGGGGGGGGGGAACAGAGAGAGAAAGAAAACACATGTTGTTAAGTATGCCCTAAAAATGACAAGTATTAAATCTGTGTGGTAGGCTCGCAGAGACGAGAGTCTTTACATCAGGCATAACACACGACAATGGCATGTTAATATGGTAAAATATATCATGACCTGCTCTGGCTGGATGCTTGATTGGGTGATGGGAGCACACTCCTCAGCAATGATGAGATGCAGATGGGACCCTTAGGGCTGGCCAAGACAATTCAGTTACATTTCACCGGGTCTGGGACATGCGACAGAAAGTCTGACGGCCGATTCCCTGCAGGCTACGATAGCCAGTCGAGGTCTCCACCCTCTCCACCAAAAGATTTCCTGTTGACTCCATGTAACTCAGAGGGACAGATTTGGGGTGGGGGGGAGGGAAAGAAAACACAGGTTGTTAGGTATGCCCAATGTCACCTGAATAAGTAGGAGCAGTATACATATTGCACCGAGTACAAGCAGGGACTCCGGCAACTAACTATGACAGCATAACTAAAAGGAGAGAGCCAGAAGGTAACACAGGCATGAGGGAGCCCCGGGACATAAAGCAGCCAGCCACTACACCGTCAACAAACTCGAGTGAGCAAGCGAGTGGGGACTGACAGCATCCATACATCCCAGTTTACCAAAACACTCTATGTCTGAGGACCCTCTAGATCTACACCTTTACCTCAAAAACACCATTAACAAAAGGCTTGACTAAACAGATATGTTTTCAGCCTAGACTTAAATGCTGAGACTGTGTCTGATTCCCGAACATTACTTGGAAGGCTGTTCCATAACTGTGGGGCTTTGTAAGAAAAGGCTCTGCCCCCTGATGTAGCCTTCACTATATGAGGTACCAGCAGATAGCCTGCACCTTTTGATCTAAGTAGGCATGGCAGGTCATAGAGGAGCAGAAGTTCACTCAGGTACTGTGGTGCGAGACCATTTAATGCTTTAAAGGTCAATAGTAGTATTTTATAATCAATACGAAATTTGATTGGGAGCCAATGCAGTGTGGATAAGACAGGCGTGATGTGGTCATATTTTCTAGTTCTAGTAAGGACTCTTGCTGCTGCTTTTTGAACTAACTGGAGCTTGTTTATGCACTTATTGGAACATCCAGACAGTAAGGCATTACAATAATCCAACCTGGAGGTAACGAAAGCATGGACTAGTTTTTCTGCGTCACGCAATGACATTAAATTTCTTATCTTTGCAATATTTCTGAGATGAAAGAAAGCTATCCGGGGGATGTTATCAATGTGAGTTTCGAATGAAAGACTGGGGTCAGTAATCACTCCGAGGTCTTTTACTGCTGCATGTGAAGAAACAGAAAGGCCATCCAGAGTCACTGTGTAATCAGAAAACTTACTTCTAGCTGTATGTGGTCCTAGCACAAGTACTTCAGTCTTGTCAGAGTTAAGCAGAAGGAAATTAATAAGCATCCAGTGTCTAATGTCCTTAACACATTCCTCAATTCTATTAAGCTGGTGTCTCTCATCAGGTTTTGCAGAGACATACAACTGTGTGTCATCAGCATAACAGTGGAAACTAATACAATATTTACGAATAATATCACCCAGAGGTAACATATATAGAGAAAAAAGCAGTGGACCCAAGACAGAACCTTGTGGAACACCAAACTTTACCTCGGTACATCTAGAAATATCACCATTTATATCAACATACTGATAACGATCAGTTAGATAAGACCTGAGCCAGGAGAGGGCCATTCCCTTAACTCCCACAACATTTTCTAGTCTATCCAGAAGAATGGAATGATCAATGGTATCAAATGCTGCACTAAGGTCAAGCAACACAAGTAGCGAGACACAGCCCTGATCAGACGCCAACAGTAGGTCGTTTACTACTTTAACCAGTGCTGTCTCTGTGCTATGATGAGGTCTAAATCCTGACTGATACATTTCATGGATGTTATTCCTATGTAAATATGAGCATAACTGCTGTGCCACAGCTTTTTCAAGGATCTTGGAGATAAATGGGAGGTTTGATATTGGCCGATAATTGGACAGCTGACAGGGATCAAGGTCAGGTTTTTTAATCAGGGGTTTGATAACTGCTAGTTTAAAGGATTTGGGTACATAGCCAATCGTAAGAGAAGAATTTATTATTTTTAGAAGCGGTTCAATTACTCCAGGCATTATCTGTTTGAATAGATGTGTAGGTAAGGGATCTAGTACGCAAGTTGAGGCTTTTGATGTAGAGATTAATGAAAGTAATTCAGTTTCTTTTAGGGGAGTAAAACATTCTAACTGATGATCTGATACAGTTATATAGTTAACTACAAGGTCACTTTCATTGTCTGACCTTAAATTAGTAGTTTGAATTTTTTGTCGGATATTCTCAATTTTGTCATTAAAAAAATTCATGAAGTCGTTGCTACTACATACTGCAGGTGTGCATGTGTCAATAGTGGACTTATTCCTGGTTAATTTTGCTACAGTATTAAATAGGAATCTAGGATTATTTTTGTTATCTTCTGTTAGGGAGGAGAAATATGTTAATCTCGCAGCACTAACAGCTTTTCTATACTTCAGGAAGCTCTCCTTCCAAGCTAATTTGAACACTACCAATTTTGTTTGACGCCATTTACGTTCCAATTTTCGAGTGGTCTGTTTTAATGTGCGAGTGTCATCATTATACCAGGGTGCTAATTTTTTGTCTCTGACCATTTTCCTTTTTAGAGGAGCTACATTATCTAAAGTATGGCGGAATGTTGACTCTAAGCATTCAGTTGCCTGATCAAGTTCTGCAGGGGCTGACAGTGACCCAATCAAAGTTGAAAACTCTGGGAGATCATTTATAAAGCTCTGTGTAGTAGTTGACGTGAAAGTACGTTTAATACAGTAGCGTGGTGAGGTGCATATATTATTACTCAGACATAGTTTGAATGAGATTGTAACGACCCTACGTGTGGGTGGAGCACAGAGGACGGCAGGACAGAGATCAGGTTTTATCAACTGGCTTTATTGCCACACTTTTCAGTCTAACAATACTTTTTACAGAGACACACACAACTGGCGTCTGGTTCAGGGTTCCTCCCTCTGCTCTCGCTCTCCCTCCTGATATAGGGCGCAGTCACTGGGAAGACACACAAACAGGTTAATTGCTCTCAGGTGACGTGATTCTGCCACTTACCTTCCCTGACTCCGCCCTCCTGTCACAGACCGGCGCTTGACCACGCCCCCGCTGCCACATACCCCCACCGCCCGACTCAGGCCGGGCGGCCGTCCGGCCTGCAGCCGACTCCCCCCCCCCTTGACGGGAGAGGAAGTCCGCCACGACCATCTGCGCCCCCGGCCTGTGGACCACCTTGAAATTAAAGGGTTGGAGCGCCAGATACCAACGGGTGATCCGCGCGTTGGCATCCTTCATGCGGTGGAGCCACTGGAGGGGCGCGTGGTCCGAACAGAGGGTGAAAGGGCGCCCCAGCAGGTAGTACCGGAGGGCGAGAACCGCCCACTTGATGGCCAGACACTCTTTCTCTATGGTGCTGTAGCGCCCCTCACGCACCGACAGCTTCCTGCTGATATACAGGACAGGGCGGTCCTCCCCCTCCACCTCCTGGGACAAAACCGCCCCCAGCCCTCTGTCCGACGCATCGGTCTGCAACATAAAAGGGAGAGAAAAGTCAGGGGAGTGTAGAAGTGGCCCCCCACACAGTGCAGCCTTTACCTCTGAGAAAGCCCGCTGGCACTGCTCCGTCCACTGGACCGGATCTGGTGCCCCCTTTTTAGTGAGATCAGTCAGCGGGCTGGTGACGTCCGAATAATTAGGTATAAACCTGCGATAATAGCCAGCCAGCCCCAGGAACTGTCTCACCCCCTTTTTGGTCTTGGGCCTCGGGCAGGCTGCAATTGCTGCCGTCTTATTAATTTGGGGACGCACCTGCCCGTTGCCCAAGTGGAAGCCCAGATACCGTACTTCCACCCGCCCAATCGCACACTTCTTTGGGTTGGCTGTGAGCCCCGCTCGCCTCAGTGACCTAAGGACAGCCCTCAGATGTTCGAGGTGCCGCTGCCAGTCATTACTATAGATGATTATGTCATCTAAATATGCTGCTGCATACGTGGCGTGAGGGCGGAGGACTCTGTCCATCAGCCGCTGAAACGTCGCGGGCGCCCCAAACAGCCCAAACGGAAGGGTGACGAATTGGTGTAAACCAAACGGTGTGGAAAAGGCCGTTTTTTCTCGGGATAGTGGAGTCAAGGGGATCTGCCAATATCCCTTCGTCAAATCCAGTGTCGAATAAAAGCGAGCAGTGCCGAGTTGATCGAGCAACTCATCAATACGAGGCATTGGGTACGCGTCGAATTTAGACACCGCGTTGACTTTCCTATAGTCCACACAGAACCGGACCGACCCGTCGGCCTTGGGTACCAAGACCACCGGGCTGCTCCAGTCACTGTAGGACTCCTCGACGATGCCCATTTCGAGCATGGTCTGAAGTTCTTCCCGAACCACCTTTTTTTTGTGTTCGGGTAGCCTGTAAGGGCGGCTACGCACTACCACCCCCGGGGGCGTCTCTATGTGGTGCTCTATGAGGTTAGTGCGACCGGGCAGGGGCGAGAACACATCCGAAAACTCGGTCTGCAACTGGGCGACCTCCGTGAGTTGGGTCGGGGAGAGGTGGTCTCCACAGGGGACCGGAGAGGTACGCGATGCCAATGTCCCTTTTTGAACCTCCGGCCCCAGCTCCGCCTTCTCTGGAACTACCGACACCAACGCCACGGGGACCTCCTCGTTCCAGAGTTTAAGCAGGTTGAGGTGGTAAATCTGTAGCGCCCCACCCCTGTCCGTTCGCCTCACCTCATAGTCGACGTCCCCGACTCGCCGTGTGACCTCAAAGGGTCCTTGCCACTTGGCGATCAATTTGGAGCTCGACGTGGGCAACAGTACGAGTACCTTATCTCCCGGAGTGAACTCTCTAAGGCGCGTACCCTTGTTGTACAGGCGGGCTTGCCGTTCCTGGGCCTGCCGCAAATTCTCCTGAGTTAGGTGTGTGAGTGTGTGGAGTTTTGCGCGCAGGTCCATAACGTACTGAATTTCGTTCTTACTTTGTGAAGGTCCCTCCTCCCAATTTTCCCGCAGCACGTCCAGGATGCCGCGCGGCTTACGCCCATATAATAATTCAAACGGGGAGAACCCCGTGGAGGCTTGGGGGACCTCTCGCACTGAGAACAGCAAGGGTTCGAGCCACTTATCCCAGTTACGTCCGTCCTCACTTACGAATTTTTTAATAATATTTTTGAGGGTGCGGTTGAATCGTTCCACTAAACCGTCCGTTTGTGGGTGATACACGCTGGTGCGGATCGGCTTAATCCCCAATAACCCATACAGTTCGCGCAGTGTTCGTGACATAAACGTAGTGCCTTGATCAGTCAGAATCTCTTTCGGGATTCCGACTCGGGAGATGGCGCGGAAGAGTGCCTCTGCAATACTGCGTGCTGAGATATTGCGCAGAGGCACTGCTTCCGGGTATCGCGTTGCATAGTCCACCAGAACTAATATAAAGCGGTACCCTCGTGCTGACCGATCTAATGGCCCGACGAGATCCATCCCAATTCTCTCAAACGGGGTCTCGATTAACGGTAGAGGGCGCAAAGGCGCTTTTGGAATGGCCGCTGGGTTTACTAACTGGCATTCGCAGCATGCCGTACACCACCTACAGACATCGCCGCGAATCCCCGGCCAATAGAAACGGGCCATTATTCGGGCTAGTGTTTTATCCTGCCCCAAGTGTCCGGCCATGGGATTAAAGTGAGCCGCCTGGAATACCAATTCCCGGCGGCTCTTCGGAATTAAAAGCTGCGTGACTCGCTCTTTAGTTTGAGTGTCCTGCGTCACTCGGTATAATCTATCCTTCATAATCGCGAAGTAGGGGAAGGACGGGGTGGCGTTCGGCGGGAGCGTTTGACCATCGATTACTCTCACTTGGTCAAACGCATGCCGCAGAGTCTCGTCTCGCGACTGCTCTAATGGGAAATCCGCGAGGGATTCCCCAAGAGAGAGAGGAGGAGCCGGCGGCTCCTCACTCTGACGCGGAGATGACGTAGACGGCTCTGTGACAGCTGCTCCCGCCAAAGCGACACCGGGACCTCCCCCTGTCAAATGGCAGGACCCACTCTCGACTAGGCGTGTCATTAAACCCCGAAATCCCGGCCAATCAGTCCCCAAAATTAGAGAGTGGGTAAGGCGAGGATTAACCGCCGCCTTCACTATAAATTTTTCCCCTCTGAAAATAATGTGGACCGACACCAAAGGGTAGCTGTGAACATCCCCGTGCACACATAACACCTTCACCCCTTGTGCTCCCCCCAATGCCTCGTTTTGAACCAGGCTTTGGCGAATTGAGGTCTGATTACAACCAGAATCCACCAACGCCTGATATGTAGCCCCTTGGATACTCACCGGTATGCGATACGCTCCGGCCCGATCGAGGGCGGCCTCTGGTGCGTCGGGGATCCGAACCACCGCGCCCACTTCCGTTGCCGTGCACTGCTGTTGAAGGTGGCCCGGCTCCCCGCAGCGCCAGCAAACCGGCCCGGGCTTTCCCTCTGCACCGGTGATCTGGGGCTCACTCACCTGAGGTGGGGGAGAGACAGACACAGAAGGGAGAAACGGGAGGGCACCGCGGGTGCGGCGGGCCGGCTGGGGGGGTGCCGGCCCCCGCCTCCGCGGAGGGGGAATGGGGCGAGGACAGGACACAGGAGGAGGGGGAGAGAGAGAGAGAGAAGAGGAGAGAAGAGAAGATGCCATCTGCTGTCCTGCCGCCGGGACAGCCGCCAGATGATCCTCCGCCAGCTCGACTGCCTGATCCAGCGACGCCGGGCGGTGGCACTGGACCCACTCCGCGGTTCCGGCTGGTAAGCGGGCGATGAACTGTTCCAGTACCACCTGGTCGACGATTCCCTCGGCGTCGCGATCGTTGGCCCTCAGCCACCGCCAGCAGGCGTCCCGGAGCTGCTGGCCGAACGTGAACGGCCGGCCGACTTCCTCCAGTCGCAGCGCGCGGAAGCGCTGGCGCTGTTGCTCCGGTGTGCACCCCACGCGCTGGAGGACGGCCCGGCGAAGGTCCGCGTAGGCCAGCCGGCGGTCGGCGGGGAGCTGTAGCACGGCCAGCTGTGCCTCTCCCGTGAGCAGGGGGAGGAGGCGCGCCGCGCGCTGCTCCATCGGCCACCCCGAGGCTTCGGCGACCTGTTCAAACAACGTGATGAACGCCTCGGGGTCGTCCTGCGGGCCCATCTTGGTGACAATGAGGGGAGACGGGCCCGCGGCCGGAGCGCTGGTGGACCCCGCCGACGCGAGGAGATGCCGGAACGCCTCGCGATCTTCCTGCTGGGCCAGCACCAGGGCTTCGAAGCGCTGCTCCTGCTCCTTTCGGAGCGTGACGAGTGCCTGGTGCTGGCTTTGCTGAGCCGTGGCGAGGGCGTGGATCAGATCGGCGAACGGGGAGGATTCCATGGGGCTGCGGGTCTGGTGCTCCACTGTTCCCGGGTTTCGGCACCACTGTAACGACCCTACGTGTGGGTGGAGCACAGAGGACGGCAGGACAGAGATCAGGTTTTATCAACTGGCTTTATTGCCACACTTTTCAGTCTAACAATACTTTTTACAGAGACACACACAACTGGCGTCTGGTTCAGGGTTCCTCCCTCTGCTCTCGCTCTCCCTCCTGATATAGGGCGCAGTCACTGGGAAGACACACAAACAGGTTAATTGCTCTCAGGTGACGTGATTCTGCCACTTACCTTCCCTGACTCCGCCCTCCTGTCACAGACCGGCGCTTGACCACGCCCCCGCTGCCACAGAGATGAGATAATGATCTGAGATAACTTCAGACTGTGGAAGTATGACTATATTGTCTACGTTTAATCTGAATGTTAGTATTAGATCAAGGGTGTGACCACCATTATGGGTCGGTCCTATGACATTCTGCTTAATCCCGACTGAATCTAAGATGGACACAAACGCTGTTTTTAAAGGGTCTTCTGGGTTATCGAAGTGAATATTAAAATCTCCGACAACTAAAGCTTTGTCTAAGGAAATAACCAGATCTGAGATAAAATCTGCAAATTCAGAAAGAAACTCAGAATATGGCCCCGGGGGCCTGTAAATAATAAGCAATGGAATTAACTGGGTAGACTTATTTTTCGAGGCTACATACATTATGAGTATGAAGAACTTCAAATGTATTAAATTTATAACCAGGTTTTTGTGTTACACCTAGATAATCGTTATAAATAACCGCAACGCCTCCTCCTCTGCCAGTTAGATGAGGCTGGTGTATATAACTGTATCCAGGAGGACTCGCTTCATTTACAGTAATGCTATATATTCATTTGGCTTAATCCATGTTTCAGTTAAACAAAGTACATTAAACTCCTGATCAGTAATGAGTTCATTAACCATTAGCGCTTTAGATGTAAGAGATCTAATATTTAATAGCCCCACCTTTAGATCAAAGGTGCTGGCAGCAGCCGTACAGTCAGTATGATCTAATTTTATATTGATTAGGTTACTGGAACAAACTCTCTAAAAATTTCTACCTTTTTGTTGAGCTCAGGGAACAGACACAGTCTCGATGTAGTGGACCCTGAGTGACGACTCTGTGCGGCTAGCAGACAGTGGGTTTAGCCTGTTCGTCTGCTCCCTGGCCTTGGCTCTGGATTGTCAGAAATTAACTAGGCCTGTTTTGAGACTATGACCTATGCTGCAGGAAATGAGAGCAGCACCTTCCCGAGTGGGATGGATACCGTCCCGCCCTAACAGGCCAGCAGTGCCCTCAAAATTAGCCCAATTATCTATAAAGTCCACACTGTTTTCAGAGCACCACCTGGACAACCAGCAGTTCAGCGACCATAACCTGCTGTAAGCTACATCGCCACGCCGCATTGGGATGGGGCCAGAGCATACTACAGCATCGGACATCGCCTTCGCTAATTTAAACACCTCTACAAAGTTACTCTTAGTAACCTCAGACTGACGAAGGCATATATCATTAGCTCCTGCATGGATAACTATCTTTGAGAACCTGTGCTTGCCTAGGACCATAAGATTACCTGCTATGTCCGGCACCCTGGCTCCCGGAATACACCTGACTAAAGCTGCTGGTGCCCCTAAAGGCTGAGCTAATTTCACATGCCGTATGATAGAGTTCCCTATAACCAGAGCTCTTTCAGGTTTCTCAGTGGGTGCATCACTAAGGAGAGCAAACCTGTTCGGCACATGACACGGAGAGGAGTGGTGCTCCCGTGGGCGAGCCTCAGCGGTAGCTTTGGCTCTACGCTTATGCTGCCGAGCCGTCACCCATTCGCCCCGCTGTAAGGGCTCTAATGCCGGAGTTGGGGGATTACTAACTCCACCTAGGGCATCCAGACTTTCCCCTACAGAAGCTACACTGTTCTCACGCTCACTAACCTGCTCTAAAGCCTGGACACGCGCTTCTAGCACTGTAATCTTCTCCGTCAGAGAGCTAACTAATCTGCACTTATCACAAATAAAGCTAATAAAGCTATCGCTAGCGACGGAGGAAGAATGACTAAACATCCTGCACTCAGCACACTGAACAGGCAGAAGGTGTGCCATGATGAAAAGATTCACGTACCTTAAACGAAGATCTGTTGATATTAAAGCAGATCCGATGTGGATGGCCTCCACTTGTGGTCATAGTATGGAATATAGTATTTAGTTATACTAAATACTATATTCCATACTATTCCATTGCATTTCTTCTAATAGAGCCCCTTAAATCCCACATAGTTCATCTTTAGACATAAATACATTCATAATTTCTCCCAAAATTTTGATTGAATAAACAAAGACCTGGGGAAAATGACTGAAACATAATGAGCTCTGTAGCATCACCTGTCATTTGAACAGGAAATAGAGTTCCAAAGTCAGCTAAAATTCTGTGGCCTCTTTCTCAGCCACTGTTGATTGCAGCAGTGTGGGGTTGCTGTCATTTGAAAGCAAAAAATAGCTCTTTTTAAGTCTTACTTTATGGTTCTGTAACCACATTACTTAGAAGACGTCAGTTGTGATCCAGAGCTATTGGTCAGAGTGCTCTGTATGTATTTTATGGGTTGTGCAGATTGAGAACTCTGGTGTTCAAACAGTGCAACTGCATTAGAAGCATAATTCATAGAATACTGATATACTTTAAGATACCTGAGAGAAGTGATATAATTTAGCACTATATTGATCCAATTTTCTCATATTGTCCATGCTTTGTCGTTAGCAGCAAAATATGGACAAAATGTGGCACCCAAGTTAATTAATCAACGATTATGTAACTTTATGGAACTGCTCAGTTCAGCCAAATTACCAGTGTGATGGAAAATAAATCATTTATTATCTGAATTTGTAAAGAAAATAAAATGCCAAAAACTACAGAAAAAGTTTGAATCAAAAAAAGTAAAATTGGTTGCAGGATATTTTTATGAATTTGGCAACACTCTCTCACTCACACACACACACACAAATGTATAATTAACAGCTGATTAAATTTCAATACATTGAAGAAGTATAACATTCCATTGGCTTAGTAATGCTCTGGCTAGAAAAATGCTGACTGCTCGGCGGTGGCGGTGGTGGCTCTCCATCACTAGCGATGATGACTGCTTCATTAGGATGCGCAGAAATGTAGATGGGCCACGAGGCCCACACCAGAGCAACAGTCATCTGCAGTGGTGGCACGAATGGCCTGACTGAGCTGCCATGGAATGTCTGGCTTTGTGAGCCCTTGTATACTCCCTTTGACACTTGTCTTCAATTGCGGACACTGAGCTTTTAACTATGCTTCGCCATGTTGCTCTATCTGAGGCATCCCTTTCCCAGATCTGATCGATAATTCCGGCATTCTTCATGTTCCTCTTCAAGACGTCTTTGTACCTCAGCTTCTGTCGCATTTACTCCATCGCCACAGGGCTTTCTTTCTCCTTTCCTAATGAAGCACCTTGCACAGTAAGGTAAGACAAATTATGTCATGGGCCCATCGTGTTGTCTCTCTGGACCGCCAGACCTGATGCCAAGTGGTGCACAAAAGTGCCACAGACCTGACAGGTATGGAAGTTGTCCCGCAGTGACAACTGACTTGCCAAGTGACGCCATCTGTTGGCCACTTGAGTGGCTCTTCCACATGTCATCAGGTGGTGTGCCATTGACCCTGTTGGGTTCATCTGCTACATTGCACCGAAAAGCACCCTGCTGCCAGCGGCTTATTGTTGATGTACTATTTAACCCATAGCTGGAACCCAGGCAGGTGCTAGGTCAGAGTGGACCTGGGAGCAATGGTGATTAAGCTTTCGATTACGTTCATTATGTCTTATATTAAATATAGTTAGTTTTTTTTTTTCTTTTTTATCAGACATCTAATTTTTGGGTTTGTTTACCTGACATGTTTCGACGTACAACTTCCGTCTTCCTCAGAGTGTCACCGGATGTTAATTGGTGACGCATCTTTTATCAGCTGCTGTTTCTGAAGGCGTGGCCTTCCTGTCTGGTTTGAGGGACACACTCAACAACTCACCGACCATCTTAACACCATAGACAATACCGGCAATATAAAATTCACACATGAAGAAGAAACGGAGCAGTCAATAGCATTTTTGGATTTAAAAATACAACACACAGAAGATGGGGACATCAAAATAAAAGTACACAGAAAACCCACACACACTGATCAATATTTAAACTGGACTTCCGAACACCCCATAATGCACAAAATATCTGTAGTTAGAACATTACATGAACGCACAGCAATAATTACAGATCCACAGGACAAAGAACAGGAGGAACAACATATACAATACGCACTGAAGGCATGTCAATATCCACAATGGGCAATATCCAAAGGGGTGGAACAGGTTAAAAACAACAAAACACAGAAGAAAGAGAAAAAACAAACTAACAAACAAGAACACAGGGGAGTAGTTACATTACCATACATCAGGGGAATAACTGAACGCATTCAAAGAGTAATGAGGAAACACAATGTTAACACACCTGTCAAACCACACACAACACTCCGTCAGATCCTGGTTCATCCCAAAGACAGAATACATCCAGACAACAGATGCAACACCATATATGAGATTCCATGTAAATTATGCAATAAAACTTATATTGGGGAGACAGGAAGGAGTTTCAACACAAGAAAACATGAACATAAGAAAGAGTGCGAAAAGGAGACAGCTACAAGACAAACCCGAACAATAAAAGAAAAGGCACAACAGGAAAATTATAAGTCAGCTATAACAGATCACTGTAAAAGGGAAAATCACATTATGGACTGGGGGAATGCCAGAGTCATCCGCACAGAAGATAACAAACATCAGCGCTGGATCAGGGAGGCCATGGAGATCCGTAAGCGAAGCCCGAGGACCATCAACCGGGATGAGGGAGCATACATGCTCTCCCATACCTGGAGTGACATCTTGCAGGGGATGAACAGACAGTATAAGGCGTGACCGACCTGTCAAACCAGACAGGAAGGCCACGCCTTCAGAAACAGCAGCTGATAAAAGATGCGTCACCAATTAACATCCGGTGACACTCTGAGGAAGACGGAAGTTGTACGTCGAAACATGTCAGGTAAACAAACCCCAAAATTAGATGTCTGATAAAAAAGAAAAAAAAAACTAACTATAATGGTGATTAAGGTGTAACTCCACTTTCCCCAATACTCAAGTCCTCCTGGACCTTAAACTCACCAATGGTTGCAGTTTAAAGTCATACCCAGGACTATTCTGACTGCTACATTTAGTATTGCCAACTCAGTTTCTGTTGCATTTACTCCATTGTCACAGGGCTTTCTTTCTCCTTTGTGAGAAAGAAAGTGCCTAGCACTACATTTATGAAACAACTGGACACAGTGGCCAGGAGATACAATGTTAAAGGAAAAATCCACTGTGAATGCTTGCATATATTAATCTTTATAATTAATATATGATTCATATCCAAGATTTATTTTGTAATGAAATTCTGAATTTACTTTTTTTTAGCTTAAATATTTCTATATTCATGTTTCCTACATTACCCACAATGCTATACGACTACCTGCTGCTCCACTTCCCCAAAGTGGGAAATGACATTATTTCAAATTAAAAATTACCACAAGGCAACATTAATGCAATATTAGTCTTGGTTTACAACAATTCCTGCAATTTGGAAGTCCTATTCATCAACTTGTGGTAGTCCTAGTTCTTTCCCAGATTACAGAGTGATGTCAAATCACCATGCTCACAATATCAGCACTGTGAAATGGGTTATACTGTAGACACAAGGATTTGCTCTAGATGTCTCCACTATATCTTCACTTGTTTTATTATTATTATTAGTAGTAGTAGTTTGTAATGTCATTGAAAACTGGTGAGTCAAAGAATAAGATTTTGCTTTTGTTTTCAGAAGCAAACAGTGAAACCTGTCTGTTACATCTTGTGCTTGAATTTGTTCAAAATGTCTCCTGTTAAACATCACTATAACTGTGCTAATGATTGCAACATCCCCCTGTGACATAAGCATGGCACAGAGCCTTGAACTCCTCAGAAAAATAAAGACATTACAGCATAAACAAACAAATCTGCACCAGAATCCAAACATCTGCAAACATCCAACCATCCATTATCAAAACTGATCACACTCTTAGAAAGGATGTGTTATAATTTACACAAACTATACCAAATTCTTACACATCAATGGGTGTGTTTTGGGACAATGCTTGTTGTGTTAATTTTGACTCATTCACTGTGTAAATGATTTTAACACACTGTATGTATCAGAAAGGTTAACATGAAGATGTGTAAATGTGTAATATTAACACATCATGTGCTGTCTTTGGCTAAACATATTGTGTTAAAAAATGCCTAAAACCCTACACAAAAAAGTGGTATTTGACACAAAATAAGTTAATGACAAATAATGCACTATTTATGAAATCATCACATTTATTATCAAGATTCACAGAAATCAAACTGCAGAATATAACAATACAAATTAGAATTTCATTGATTTTAAACAGTTCTTTCTCCAGTTTCATTAGGCAACATGACACATAACCACACCTTCTACATTTCACTTATTTCAAAACATTGTATCTTGAATTGATGTAGATCTGATCATCCAAGGACCCAGGAATCACTGGCCCAGTAGTCTGCATCATCTTCAGATTGGTCCATTTAATGCATAATGAATTAATAAAATGTTAATGAAATGACAGATAATACAGCACCACGTTTTGACAATATTTTGACACAAGCTTTTGAGAGAATTTTGAAAGATGCGTTGAACACCCAAAAGGAATGTGTACATAAAATGTGCTAGCATGATACTGAATTCATCTTCAACGAATTCAATATCATGCTACCTGAATGGAATATATCTGATATACCACTCAATGGCAGCCAATATTATTTAAATATGTCACTCAGGTCTGAGATGTATTTCATATGAAAAATGTGAGTTTTTCAACATGAGAAGATAAACTTCATATCTTCAAGCCAATGTGTGATGTTCTTTTTATTATTTAGACACATTTACAATCAAAAGGCACATAAATTTATCAAAACAATTCATCGATATCCTCATGAGTGACATATAATAGAAATATGTCACGGATGTAGTTCTCCATGTCCCGGATGTAGTTCATATGAAAAATATGAATGGCATATTTCCCAGTATACAATCCCGATTCCAAAAAAGTTGGGACAAAGTACAAATTGTAAATAAAAATGGAATGCAATGATGTGGAAGTTTCAAAATTCCATATTTTATTCAGAATAGAACATAGATGACATCAAATATTTAAACTGAGAAAATGTATCATTTAAAGAGAAAAATTAGGTGATTTGAAATTTCATGACAACAACACATCTCAAAAAAGTTGGGACAAGGCCATGTTTACCACTGTGAGACATCCCCTTTTCTCTTTACAACAGTCTGTAAACATCTGGGGACTGAGGAGACAAGTTGCTCATGTTTAGGGATAGGAATGTTAACCCATTCTTGTCTAATGTAGGATTCTAGTTGCTCAACTGTCTTAGGTCATTATGAATTATGAATTATGAATTATGAAATTCGTAAAGCAAGACAGTCTTTCTTCTCCAATATCATCAGCAGGAATATGAACAATGCCCGTGTGCTATTTTCAACAGTAGAGAAGCTAACTAATCCCCCACCACAATTAGCACCTGAACTTCTCTCAGTTAATAAATGCAATGAGTTTGCATCCTTCTTCAAAGGTAAAATTGATAAAATACGGCAGAATATTTCTCATAATATATCTCAGTTGCAAAAAATTGAAAAACTGCAATCACCAATGACACAGATAGATAACTTTAACACAATGTCAGAATTTTGTTTAATTGATTATGAGACTCTTGAAAAAACTGTACAAAATCTCAGTTCCTCAACATCTGAACTGGACATTCTGCCCACCAACTTTTTTAAGTCTGTTCTTCATCTTATAATTACAGATGTGCTTCAAATTATAAATACATCCTTGGAGACTGGTGTTGTTCCTGTGTCCCTAAAACAAAGCTGTTGTAAAGCCCCTTCTTAAAAAAAATAATCTGGATCCTTCAGTGTTAAATAATTACAGGCCAATATCAAATCTACCATTCATCGGGAAAATCCTGGAAAAAATTGTCTTCAATCAATTAACTGCCTTCTTGATATCAAACAGCCGTTTTGATAATTTTCAGTCAGGATTTCGTGCCAATCATAGCACTGAAACAGCGCTGATTAAAGTTATAAATGTCATACGTCTTAATACTGATGCAGGCAAAACATCGGTCCTGGTATTACTGGACCTCAGTGCAGCTTTTGATACTGTTGATCACAACATACTGCTATATCGACTTGAACACTGGGTTGGATTGACTGGTAAAGTTATCAATTGGTTAAAATCATACTTAAAAGATAGAAGCTTCTTTGTTACCCTGGGAAATTGTTCCTCAACGTCAATGCCCTTGACCTGTGGTGTCCCCCAGGGGTCGATTCTTGGACCATTACTTTTCAACCTTTATATGCTCCCACTTGGGCAAATTATCAATAAAAATTCAATTTTGTATCACTGCTATGCAGATGATACCCAAATTTATTTTGCTCTATCACCAAATGATTATGCCCCCCTTGAATGTCTCTACCAGTGTATCGATCAAATCAATAGCTGGATGTCACAAAATTTTCTTCAGCTGAACACAGATAAAACAGAAGTAATTCTATTTGGAAAAAAAGATGAAAGACTCAGGATTACCACTATTCTTGACACAAAAGGGATTAAAACTAAAGAAATGGTTAAAAATCTTGGTGTTTTCATTGACAGTGAGCTAAACTTTGACAGTCACATGAAAGCAATCACTAAAACGGCATTTTATCACCTAAAAAACATTTCCAAACTAAGAGGACTTATGTCAAAACATGATCTGGAAAAACTAATACATGCCTTCATCTCTAGTAGGGTTGATTACTGCAATGGCCTTTTCACAGGCCTGCCAAAAAAGACAATCAAACGACTTCAGCTGGTTCAAAATGCAGCGGCTAGGGTTCTCACATGAACAAAAAGAACAGAGCACATTACTCCAATTCTAAGGTCCCTTCACTGGCTTCCAGTAAGCTACAGAATTGACTTTAAAGCATTGCTGCTGGTGTACAAATCTCTAAATGGTACAGGGCCCAATTACCTCTCTGATATGTTGCAGCGGCCTAACCCAATCAGATCTACCAGATCAAAACAGAAAAATTTACTATTAAAACCAGTTGTTAAAACAAAGTGTGGTGAAGCAGCTTTTAGCTACTATGCAGTACAGCTATGGAACCAACTGCCAGAGGACATTAAAAATGCTCCTGCTGTTGGCAGCTTCAAATCTAGGTTAAAGACCAAGCTGTTTTCAGATGCTTTCTGTTAAATAATTAATATTTTTAAATTTTTTATAATCTTTACTTTCTCTGCATGTTTTAAATTTACTTTAACTTTATTCTATTTTATTCTGCTAGTTTTTTTCCCCTTTCTCTTTCTTTTTCTCCTTTTTCTTTTTGGCATTTTAATATTTTATTTCTACTATTGTTTAATTCTTATTATTTTCTTTTAATTCTTTTAATTAATTATTTTAGAATAAAGATAAAATTATTTTATGTAATTTTATTTCTCTATTGTTTACTGTTTTTGTTTTTACTTCTGTAAAGCACATTGAACTGCCATTGTGTATGAAATGTGCTATATAAATAAACTTGCCTTGCCTTGCCTTGTCGTATCTTCCGTTTTATGATGTGCCAAATGTTTTCTATGGGTGAAAGATCTGGACTGCAGGCTGGCCAGTTCAGTACCCGGACCCTTCTTCTACGCAGCCATGATGCTGTAATTGATGCAGTATGTGGTTTGGCATTGTCATGTTGTAAAATGCAAGGTCTTCCCTGAAAGAGACATCGTCTGGACGGGAGCATATGTTGCTCTAGAACCTGGATATACCTTTCAGCATTGATGGTGTCTTTCCAGATGTGTAAGCTGCCCATGCCACATGCACTAATGCAACCCCATACCATCAGAGATGAAGGCTTCTGAACTGAGCGCGGACAACAACTTGGGTCGTCCTTCTCCTCTTTAGTCCAAATGACACGGCATCCCTGATTTCCATAAAGAACTTCAAATTTTGATTCGTCTGACCACAGAACAGTTTTCCACTTTGCCACAGTCCATTGTAAATGAGCCTTGGCCCAGAGAAGACGTCTGTGCTTCTGGATCGTGTTTAGATACAGCTTCTTCTCTGAACTATAGAGTTTTAGCTGGCAACGGCAGATGGCACGGTGAATTGTGTTCACAGATAATGTTCTCTGGAAATATTCCTGAGCCCATTTTGTGATTTCCAATACAGAAGCATGCCTGTATGTGATGCAGTGCCATCTAATGGCCCGAAGATCACGGGCACCCAGTATGGTTTTCCGGCCTTGACCCTTATGCACAGAGATTCTTCCAGA
Source organism: Neoarius graeffei (assembly GCF_027579695.1). Taxonomy (NCBI): domain Eukaryota; kingdom Metazoa; phylum Chordata; class Actinopteri; order Siluriformes; family Ariidae; genus Neoarius; species Neoarius graeffei. Next base: position 22,873,158 of record NC_083592.1, on the reverse strand, counting down.
TTCTCTGAATCTTTTAATGATATCATGCAGTGTAGATGATGATATGTTCAAACTCTTTGCAATTTTACACTGTCGAACTCCTTTCTGATATTGCTCCACTATTTGTCGGCGCAGAATTACGGGGATTGGTGATCCTCTTCCCATTTTTACTTCTGAGAGCCGCTGCCACTCCAAGATGCTCTTTTTATACCCAGTCATGTCAATGACCTATTGCCAATTGACTTAATGAGTTGCAATTTGGTCCTCCAGCTGGTCCTTTTTTGTACCTTTAACTTTTCCAGCCTCTTATTGCCCCTGTCCCAACTTTTTTGAGATGTGTTGCTGTCATGAAATTTCAAATGAGCCAATATTTGGCATGAAATTTCAAAATGTCTCACTTTCGAGATTTGATATGTTGTCTATGTTCTATTGTGAATACAATATCAGTTTTTGAGATTTGTAAATTATTGCATTCCGTTTTTATTTACAATTTGTACTTTGTCCCAACTTTTTTGGAATTGGGGTTGTGTATATATATATATATATATATATATGTGTGTGTGTGTGTGTGTGTGTGTGTGTGTGTACAGACACACACATATACATATATATATATACATACATATATATATATATATATATATATATATATATATATATATACACACATATATATATATATATATATATATATATATATATATATATATATATATATATATATATATATAAGGATTAAGGATTTATTCTTTATTTCAGTTTAACCAAGAAGGTATTAACCTTTTGTAACCCTTTGTTCTTATATGCTATACTGACGTGCAAATATTTTGTCTTAATACCAGCTATTGTAAGAACAGGCTGTACATCAGAAATGTCTGAACATTTTGCTTATTATTGCATACCACTGCGATAACGTGTCCTGCTCTGCTGCAGATAACTTGACCCACTTAGAGCAAGGTCTCTTCACCCACACACACATATAAAGTCTCCTGTTTTCTCTTTGTCTTCGGGGAATTGTGAATAAAGACTGTGAAACTATGGGGTTCCTGTCTTGTTTCGCAATTCGCCCCAGAGCTCTGGGTGACATGAAGGGACCGATCTGCGAGAGGGTAATCGCGCCGGTTGAAGCAAGAGGAAGAGACGGTGAATCTCTGACCTAACAGTTTTGGGGGCTCGTCCGGGATACTCCTGATCAGGTAAGAAATCTCTTTTATTTTAAGGGACTTCTGCCTGGTTGGTAGTATCTGAAAACCCATTTATCCCCGTGAGAGTTGCCACGGGTCCGTGTGAGTTACCACGGAATAATTAATGTATCCCCGTGAGAGTTGCCACGGGTCCGTGTGAGTTACCACGGAATAATTAATGTTTCCCCGTGAGAGTTGCCACGGTTCCGTGTGAGTTACCACGGAATAATTAGTGCTCGAGACGGTCCTTACATGTCACCATGGGGGGAAATTGTGTTAAGGCACCCAGACCGGACCCCGAGGAAACCCCACAGGATTGGATGAATCGCTGTGGTTTAGCATTCTACACCAGTCCGTGGTTAGACAATTTGGCCGGCTGGACTGAATCCCAGCCTCAGTTTTTGACTTATCCTCGCGCAGGAACTTTTAAACCAGAGTATCTCACCTCGGCACATAGACAAATACACGAGGGATTGGGCGACCCAGAATGGGATTATGATTATTTGACTAAAGGCTATTTAGAATGGGTCAGAATGAAACCAATATGGGATGATTTTCACGGAATTAAAGAAACTAAGGAACAAAGAAAATCAGTACCACGCCCTAAGCCTGAAGACAAGGCAAAACCCATTTTGTCTACACCTCCTGTTACTACACCACCTACAGCCTCCGCCCTACCGCCGCTGTATGAGGGACCGAATAACGTTCCCGCTCCTGCATCCACACTGGTCCCAAAACTATATCCAGATTTAAGTAACCTTTCATGCCCTGTTGATAGCGCTTCCAGCGCGCCTGCATCTCTTGAGACAGGTGCTAAACCTGAGAAACCCAAGGCAGGTAAAAAACTCTCTGTAAGCTCAAATACACCGGTACTAAAAAACGAGACTGACGACTCTGAGGAGGATGATGATGATGATGATGATGATGATGTGGGACCAGATAGAGGTTCCCTTCCACCGCCGCCTCCCCCGTGAATGCCGCTTGTGTATGGGTTCAGAAGGGCAGAGGGCTGAAAATCACTCCACCTTCTGCATCAGACCTGAAAGATATTATTAAAATGTTGCCTCTGTTAAACAAACCACTCAACTTCATAGACATGCTCGTAAAAATGTCACAACACTGCCAGCTGGTAGGAGCAGATTACCGTTTTATCCTTCATGCCATCCTAGGCGACAGTTATGATGAAGCTGCATTAATAGCTGCAGTGCCATGTCTAGATCCTATAAATGATGAATACAAAGTGGTTAAAACTAAGACAGAAGTAGGTGACGGCAAAACCACCACAAAGAATGAGTTTAAGTTCTATTGGAAGGATACCAGTAAAGCTATGAGAGAATTAAAGGAACAAGTGACATGTTATCTGCTCTCACAACAGCAGGCTAACCGCGATCTTTCACAGGTTACTAATTGTAAACAGGAGAGGGCTGAACTCACTTCAAAGTTTCTGACGCGTTTTAGCGAGTCGTGGACTTGTCTGGGAAACATGCAATTAGATCAGCAGCAAGCCAACCCACTCTTTACTTCGACATTTTTGAGTAATTGTCGTCCTGACATACAGAAGGTTCTGAAATATCAGTTAAGTGACCGTAGCAATATGGCAATATGACAATAAGAACCCTAGGGGAAAGAATTAGAACTATGGAGGGAGATGGTATTCTGGATAGTAAGCAGGTAGCCTGCCTCTCTGTGGCTGGTGGAAACTCGTACTCACAGCCCCGTGGAGACATGAATAGACGACAAAAGAATCAGAATCCGAGCATCCGCCTGCAAGGCAGGGTACGCTCTGGAGCGTGCCACTATTGCGGCAAGGAAGGACATTGGCAACGTGAGTGTAGAAAGAAAAAGGTGGATGAAGCCAATTCGCAGCATATGTTTCCCCTTCCTCCTCCTAATACTCAGCAGCCGCCACCGGCTGCCCCTACGGCAAATCCTTTTGCGCAGCAACGCCCCACAGGCCCATATCATCCTCAGAGCTGCCTACAGAGCTGTGACCCCGTAATGCTACATTGTTCTTACCTAGCCAACGACTTGCCTGTCGTAGAATTAGCTATAGATGGACAGGCGCTTCCTTTTCTAATTGACACTGGTGCTACGATGTCCTCTGTGGGAAAACCCTATGAGGGCCCTCTCTCTAACAAAACCGTTCACTCTGTGGGAATTGATGGGGTCCCCTTCTCCTCCCCTTGCACTCCTCCATTATTGGTAACCTGTCCTGCCGACACAGCACTTCGTACACATCATTCTTTTGTGTTTATGCCACAGTGTCCCTTTAATCTACTGGGGCGTGATCTAATGAGTCTGTTACATTTATCCATTTCATTTCAGGGGTCCAGAATGACTATTTGCACCCCTGACTTTCTGCCTCCCGCCTTGGCTCATCTCTCTTCATGTATGACTGTCCCAAATATCTCCGCTGTTTGTACTGCTGCTGTAAACCCTGCTGTATTCTCTCCTACAGATCCTTTGAGTACCCTCCTCTCCTCCCTCTGGGCGGAACACAAGGACGAGGTTGGCCTGGTTCATTGTGTGCCTTATGAGGCTAAGCTTCAACAAGCACATCCTGTTTATGTTAAACAGTACCCTCTCTCTGAAACTAAGGCTCAGGGAATTTATAGCATCCTACAGTCTCTTCTCGAGCAAGGCGTGGTGAGCCCGTGTACCAGCTTGTACAATACACCTGTCAATCCAGTACCTAAACCTGATGGTACCTGGCATTTTACGCAGGATTTACGTAAGATTGATGAACTGATTGTCCCTGTTGCACCCATTGTACCTGACATTTCCTCTGTAATGTCACAGGTTCCTGCTCATCATTGCTGTTTTTCCGTTATTGATCTCTGTTCTGCCTTTTCAGTGTTCCTGTTGAAGAGCAGACACAGCCTTTGTTTGTCTTCACGCACAGGGGGAGACAGTATACTTGGACACTTTTGCCTCAAGGTTTCATTGACTCTCCTGCTGTTTTCTCAGCCGTAGTTCAGGACGCACTCCGTGACCTCTCCCTCCCCCAGGGCTCTGTGGTCCTGCAGTACGCAGACGATCTTCTGGTATCTGCTGAATCACCAGAAATCTGCCAAGACGACTTCTTACGCCTGCTCCAACATCTGGCGCGCAAGGGCTTTAAGGTTTCCAGGACCAAGCTGCAATATTGCATGGACACTGTTAAGTACTTGGGGTTTGAACTTTCACAAGGATGTTGTAAACTGTCATCTGACTGGGTGTGGGTGATTCTAGACACAAAGCACCCTGCAACTAAACATGCACTGATGGCTTTCCTGGGTCTTATCAATTACTGTAGACAATGGATCCCTGACTGCTCTTTATATGACAAGATTCTCCGTTCTGCAATTTCTCATCATGATCCACTGCAGCACCCTTTGATCTGGACTGACGCTATGGTGGACGCTTACCACTCCCTCAAAAGCGCCCTTTGTTCAGCCCCGGCCCTGGGTCTACCCGACTACTCCAAGCCCTTCCACCTCTGTCTGTGAACACCAAGGCACAGCCTCTGCGGTGTTGGCCCAGGAGCATGGGGGGGATGCGTCCTTGTGCGTTTTTATCCAAAACGTTAGACACTGTTGCTCAAGGCCTACCTGCGTGTCTAAGGGCTGTCGCCGCATGTGCTCTGATGGTTTTAGATGCGGAGAAATTGGTTTTGTCTCACCCACTGATCTTGCACTCGTCACATCAAGTTAAACAGGTGTTGCAAAATTTACAGACCCAACATATGACTGCGCAGCGCCTCTCCGGATACAAAACCATTCTCTGTTCTACTAACAATCTCGAAATTCGTGCCACATCCTCTTTCGATACTGTAGGTCACGCTTTCGCATGCCTCCTTAATTCTCAGGATGACACTCTGGATGGCATTGATCATGATTGCCTGTCTGAAATCGTACATACTACTAGTATCAGGTCCGATCTCTCCTCCAGCCCTCTAGGGATGGGGGAAGTACTTTTTGTTGATGGCTCTTGTTCTAAACCCTCAGATGGTGTTTTCCTCTGTGGTTACTCTGTATGCTCACTGCCTGATATTGTGCATGAGGTATATGCTCTTCCTTTCTCCTCGGCTCAGGCAGCTGAGTTGTATGCTCTCACGTGTGCCTGTATTTTGTCTCAGGGCAAGGATGTCACAATCTACACAGACTCTCGTTACGCCTTTGGTGTGGCTCATGATTTTGGGAAGATTTGGCAGTCTCGAGGCTTCCACGCTGCAGACGGGAAGCCCATTTCTCACTCTACCTTAGTACAAAATCTCATTGATTCTTGTCATCTCCCTAAGTCACTCGCCATAGTTAAAACTAAGGCGCATGCCTCGGGAAACACACCTGAAATCATGGGTAATTCTCTTGCCGATCGCACTGCAAAACTCACTGCTGCCTCTGGTATTATGTCTCCTGGCCTAGATCCTTCGCCATGTAAACCTCTTGCCTCGCCAGAGCGCTGATTCCTGACTTAGATCTTTTTTTCTTTACAGGCTTCAGCCTCTCCAAATGACTCTGCCTTTTGGCAGTTACAAGGCATTTGCATTGCCCCTGATGGCTTATGGTACAGTCAGGATGGCCGCCTTTGTCTTCCATCTCATTGCCTTCCCTTCCTCGTGCGCGAATTTCACGGTGTGACACATCGCGCACGAAGGGGGGGGTGAGGGAGATATGAACAAACTTTTTTGTATAGCCAATTTAAACAGTTCAGTGGACTCAATTCTCGAGAGATGCCTCATCTGCGCACAAAATAATCCCTCTAAAGCAGGCGCGGAACACGAGTGTTTACCCATACCTACATCTCCATTCCTAGAATGGCAAATTGACTTCACACATATGCCTCCCTGCAGGCTGTTTAAATATCTCCTGGTGACTGTGGACAAATTCTCTAAATGGGTAGAAGCCTTTCCCTGTTCTCGAGAGAACACGAAGGTAGTTACTCGTATTCTGGCAAAAGAAATAATACCTCGTTATGGGGTTCCAGACGCCATAGACTCAGACAAAGGTACCCCTTTTACCTCGAAAGTCACACAAAACCTTTGTAAGTACCTCTCACTAAACTGGCGTTTTCACATTCCGTACCACCCTCAATCCTCTGGTATCATAGAACGTACTAATTGGACATTGAAAGACAAACTAACTAAGGCCATGCAGGCCACAGGTTCGAAGAATTGGGTAGACTTATTGCCAGCCACTCTGGCTGAAATTCGTATGACACCAAGACCTAGCCTAGGGGGATACTCCCCCTACGAAATATTTTTGGAAGACCTTTTCCTCTCCCCTGGAAGAAGGGAACTCTGGCTCTGGGTGCCTCTGATTTGAAAACACATGTGGATGAGTATTCTGCAGCCCTTATAGATAAGTTGCATAAAATTTGTACCAAGGTCAATAGTACAATATCGTCTCCACCAGCAGCACCCACACACCCCTTTCACATGGGGGACAAGGTGCTGGTGCAACTTTTTAAACGATTTGGGCAATTGGGAGAACCTAGATATAGTGGGCCTGCAGAAATAGTCGCCATTACTCATACTGCTGTTCTAACTGACCTTTTTCCACAGTGGATCCATGCCACGCGATTGAAGAAGGCTCCATGACAAAGCCGTGTCAGAATGATATGTTTGCCACTAATGTTTTCTCTGTGTCCCTCTCTAGTCTCTCTCCTCTCTAAACTCTGTACAGGGACTAAGTAGGAGCTGAGGATCTTCAGATCACTTCCTGCAAGAAGCCGTGAACAAAGAGGGGAAGAGATCTCGCGCCCCGTCTAAGACCGAATCACCCTCACTACAACCATGAAAGTCCTCATCATGAGCTTCGTGGCCACTCTACTGCTGCTCGGAGCAGGGTTACCCGCTCGAGCTGGACCTCAAGACAACATCTTTTGGCAATTCACTAACTGGACTGCACGAGCGCACACGAATGAAAGTTGTTATGTCTGTCATCTGATGCCGCCTTCTACTATTATTACACATCCACCTTTGCCTCTATGCTCTGAAGCTCTGTATTATGCATTCTTGGAGAATCATAATCCAGTTTTTACCGTTTGGGGCCCCTTCTGTAATTACTCTCCGTACCCCTCTGTGGCAGCAATGTTAAACCAGACTTCAGTATCTAGCACGGAAACCCCTGCCATTGTCTTACAGGACTCTGTTCTCACTACTCTGCAGGTCAATATGCCCTCTAATTTCATTTTCCCTCACTGTTTTAGAACAAATTACTCTGAAGGAAGTAGCATGTATTTGGGACAAATTCCTAATTCTCGATGTAATCACATATATGATCAGAATTCCACCACCTCTCCATGTCCTCGCTGGGTCCCAAATTCATGCCAATGTAACCCTCCGCTAACTAATTGCACATGCAACAGCATCGGGTATGTCAATAATACGTGTAGGGCTCATCCTGCTTGTGTTCCGCCGTACCCTAATAATTATCCTGGTGTTAAATTAGCATTAAACTTGTACTGGTACTGCGGTAATAGATCTGACCTCCTTGTTTCGTTTCCCACCAATTGGTCAGGCGTTTGTGCTCCCATACAACTCAAGAGCGCTATCACTGCTCTCCATCGCCGCCCTGCTCGTCACCAGAAATGAGATGTTTATGGTACCTTCCCACCCCCGGCACATCAGCTTACTTCTAAATGGCACCGTTTCTGGACGTCGCTGTTTCCTCAGTTTGGCGTATCTGATCTGTGGACGGAAGTAGAAATAACACATTATCGCGTAGCCAGCTTTGTTAATGAAACCACTAGAGCTGTAGACAGTGTTAGGACTGAGTTAAGTGCCCTGCGCCTAATGACTACTCAAAATCGTATGGCCCTTGATATTTTGTTAGCAGAAAAGGGGGGTGTTTGTGCTATGGTCGGAGAAAGCTGTTGCACCTTTGTCCCTGCTAATGACCGCCCAGATGGCGAAGTAGGTGCAACCATACATCAAATGAAACAGATCGCTCAACAATTGGAGCATGACGAGCATGGAGACTCAGGCTACATCCACACGACAATGGCAATGAGATTTAAAAAAAAAATCGTGTCCACATGGGCAACGGCTCAGTAAAATATCAGGTACATATGGCAACGCAACGCTTGCTGAAAACGATGCAATACACATGCCACACCTCTAGGTGTGCTGTAAGATGGTCCCATCGGAGACACCAGAATAATAGAAGAAGTAAGGACGCATGCGCATAAACTATTATGCGCGAGACTTCATATTAGCCACAGTCAGAAAAATCTGTTCGTAAAATTATGTTATAATGACCAAATACAATGAAAAGTATTTTTCCAGTCTCACCTGTGAAAGGTAATCCCATGTGATCTCGTTTGGACAGCAAACCTGTTGGTACAGTTAAACGCAGCACATGAATGAGGCATCTTTATTTTCCGCTTTGCCCCATCCAATATGGCGGCGAGGATGACGCATGATTCTACGCGGAAGGCGGCGTCTTTAATGATCCGGAATAAATTGAATGCTACACGTTGATGGATTAATTTGTTCTTCTATGCCCTTTTTGAGGAATGTATTGTAGGACTTAAACCAACATCTGAAGAGGTGAGATCGCTCCTTTTTTTTCCCCTATTTTTGCTGGCGGGATTGACTCTGCCCTAAGGGCTATTCTCTCTCTCTCTCACTTTGCACCATTACACAATAAATATTCATAGTGAAAATATTTTGTAAGCGCGTTTCATGAACCAAGTTATAGGATTTGTTGACAACCCGCATCGAGTTCGTTACACTTCTATCCGGCGTGAAGCACATGTGGTTGTGACGTCATCGTAAACAAATCCGTTCTACTCATCCAGACGACTTCGCAACGGCACCGTTGCCAGATCTTTCCACTCTGGAACCCGTTCCCAAAAGATTTCGTTTTGGGGCACTCAAAACGTCGGTGCCGTGTGGACGCCAGGCCGAAACGATAAGCAATTTTATCAGATTCACCTGAATCCGTTGCCGTGTGGACAGGGCCTCAGCTGGGTGGATATGGTTCTCTAACCTGTTTGGGAAATGGACTGCTACTTTATCTATGTGTGTACCAGTTATTGTGGGTTTCCTTTTGCTTCTTCTTTTCGGACCCTGCATTTTTAGATGCTTGGTGGATAGGATATATAATATGATAACTGCTTTTACCTACACCCCTCTGCGCAGGGAAAACCCCAATGTATATTATCCTGCTGTTACACAGAATACTGGGGTGTGATACTAGTTGTAATCTAGTATCAAAGAGGGGAATTGTAAGGATTTATTCTTGATTTCAGTTTAACCAAGAAGGTATTAACCTTTTGTAACCTTTTGTTCTTATATGCTATACTGACATGCAAATATTTTGTCTTAATACCAGCTATCGTAAGAACAGGCTGTACATCAGAAATGTCTGAACATTTTGCTTATTATTGCATACCATTGCGATAACGTGTCCTGCTCTGCTGCAGATAACTTGACCCACTTAGAGCAAGGTCTCTTCACCCACACCCACACCCACATATAAAGTCTCCTGTTTTCTCTTTGTCTTCGGGGAATTGTGAATAAAGACTGTGAAACTATGGGGTTCCTGTCTTGTTTCGCGATTCGCCCCAGAGCTCTGGGTGACATGAAGGGACCGATCTGCGAGAGGGTAATCGCTCCGGTTGGAGCAAGAGGAAGAGACGGTGAATCTCTAATCTAACTACAGTGGTGCTTGAAAGTTTGTGAACCCTTTAGAATTTTCTATATTTCTGCATAAATATGACCTCAAACATCATTAGATTTTCACACAAGTCCTAAAAGTAGATAAAGAGAACCCAGTTAAACAAATGATACAAAAATATTATACTTGGTCATTTATTTATTGAGGAAAATGATCCAATATTACATATCTGTGAGTGGCAAAAGTATGTGAACCTCTAGGATTAGCAGTTAATTTGAAGGTGAAATTGGAGTCAGGTGTTTTCAATCAATGGGATGACAATCAGGTGTGAGTGGGCACCCTGTTTTATTTAAAGAACAGGGATCTATCAAAGTCTGATCTTCACAACACATGTTTGTGGAAGCGTATCATGCCATGAACAAAGGAGATTTCTGAGGACCTCAGAAAAAGTGTTGTTGATGCTCATCAGACTGGAAAAGGTTACAAAACCATCTCTGAAGAGTTTGGACTCCACCAATCCACAGTCAGACAGATTGTGTACAAATGGAGGAAATTCAAGACCATTGTTACCCTCCCCAGGAGCGGTCGACCAACAAAGATCACTCCAAGAGCAAGGCGTGTAATAGTCAGCGAGGTCACAAAGGACCCCAGGGTAACTTCTAAGCAACTGAAGGCCTCTCTCACATTGGCTAATGTTAATGTTCATGAGTCCACCATCAGGAGAACACTGAACAACAATGGTGCGCATGGCAGGGTTGCAAAGAGAAAGCCACTGCTCTCCAAAAAGAATATTGCTGCTCATCTGCAGTTTGCTAAAGATCACGTGGACAAGCCAGAAGGCTATTGCAAAATGTTTTGTGGACAGATGAGACCAAAATAGAACTTTTTGGGTTAAATGAGAAGCGTTATGTTTGGAGAAAGGAAAACACTGCATTCCAGCATTAGAACCTTATCCCATCTGTGAAACATGGTGGTAGTAGTATCATGGTTTGGGCCTGTTTTGCTGCATCTCAGCCAGGACGGCTTTCCATCATTGATGGAACAATGGATTCTGAATTATACCAGTAAATTCTAAAGGAAAATGTCAGGACATCTGTCCATGAACTGAATCTCAAGAGAAGGTGGGTCATGCAGCAAGACAACGACCCTAAGCACACAAGTCGTTCTACCAAAGAATGGTTAAAGAAGAATAAAGTTAATGTTTTGGAATGGCCAAGTCAAAGTCCTGACCTTAATCCAATCAAAATGTTGTGGAAGGACCTGAAGCGAGCAGTTCATGTGAGGAAACCCGCCAACATCCCAGAGTTGAAGCTGTTCTGTACGGAGGAATGGGCTAAAATTCCTCCAAGCCGGTGTGCAGGACTGATCAACAGTTACCGCAAACGTTTAGTTGCAGTTATTGCTGCACAAGGGGGTCACACCAGATACTGAAAGCAAAGGTTCACATACTTTTGCCACTCACAGATATGTAACATTGGATCATTTTCCTCAATAAATAAATGACCAAGTATAATATTTTTGTCTCATTTGTTTAACCAGGTTCTCTTTATCTACTTTCAGGACTTGTGTGAAAATCTGATGATGTTTTAGGTTATATTTATGCAGAAATATAGAAAATTCTAAAGGGTTCACAAACTTTCAAGCACCACTGTGGTGCTTGAAAGTTTGTGAACCCTTTAGAATTTTCTATATTTCTGCATAAATATAACCTAAAACATCATCAGATTTTCACACAAGTCCTAAAAGTAGATAAAGCGAACCCGGTTAAACAAATGAGACAAAAATATTATACTTGGTCATTTATTTATTGAGGAAAATGATCCAATGTTACATATCTGTGAGTGGCAAAAGTATGTGAACCTTTGCTTTCAGTATCTGGTGTGACCCCCTTGTGCAGCAATAACTGCAACTAAACGTTTGCGGTAACTGTTGATCAGTCCTGCACACCGGCTTGGAGGAATTTTAGCCCATTCCTCCGTACAGAACAGCTTCAACTCTGGGATGTTGGTGGGTTTCCTCACATGAACTGCTCGCTTCAGGTCCTTCCACAACATTTCCATTGGATTAAGGTCAGGACTTTGACTTGGCCATTCCAAAATGTTAACTTTATTCTTCTTTAACCATTCTTTGGTAGAACAACTTGTGTGCTTAGGGTTGTTGTCTTGCTGCATGACCCACCTTCTTTTGAGATTCAGTTCATGGACAGATGTCCTGACATTTTCCTTTAGAATTCACTGGTATAATTCAGAATTCATTGTTCCATCAATGATGGCAAGCCATCCTGGCCCAGATGCAGCAAAACAGGCCCAAACCATGATACTACCACCACCATGTTTCACAGATGGGATAAGGTTCTTATGCTGGAATGCAGTGTTTTCCTTTCTCCAAACATAACGCTTCTCATTTAAACTAAAAAGTTCTATTTTGGTCTCTTCCATCCACAAAATATTTTTCCAATAGCCTTCTGGCTTGTCCATGTGCTCTTTAGCAAACTGCAGATGAGCAGCAATGTTCTTTTTGGAGAGCAGTGGCTTTCTCCTTGCAGCCCTGCCATGTACACTATTGTTGTTCAGTGTTCTCCTGATGGTGGACTCATGAACATCAACATTAGCCAATTTGAGAGAGGCCTTCAGTTGCTTAGAAGTTAGCCTGGGGTCCTTTGTGACCTCGGCGACTATTACACGCCTTGCTCTTGGAGTGATCTTTGTTGGTCGACCACTCCTGGGGAGGATAACAATGGTCTTGAATTTCCTCCATTTGTACACAATCTGTCTGACTGTGGATTGGTGGAGTCCAAACTCTTTAGAGATGGTTTTGTAACCTTTTCCAGCCTGATGAGCATCAACAACACTTTTTCTGAGGTCCTCAGAAATCTCCTTTGTTCGTGCCATGATACACTTCCACAAACATGTGTAGTGAAGATCAGACTTTGATAGATCCCTGTTCTTTAAATAAAACAGGGTGCCCACTCACACCTGATTGTCATCCCATTGACTGAAAACACCTGACTCTAATTTCACCTTCAAATTAACTGCTAATCCTAGAGGTTCACATACTTTTGCCACTCACAGATATGTAATATTGGATCATTTTCCTCAATAAATAAATGACCAAGTATAATATTTTTGTCTCATTTGTTTAACTGGGTTCTCTTTATCTATTTTTAGGACTTGTGTGAAAAATCTGATGATGTTTTAGGTCATATTTATGCAGAAATATAGAAAATTCTAAAGGGTTCACAAACTTTCAAGCACCACTGTGTATATATATATATATATATTTTTGTTTGTTTGTTTGTTTGTTTGTTTGTTTTAACAGTTATTCCATGAAATCGAGTCATACATGAGCTGACAGTCAACAAGGCACATAGCGCTGAGTTGGCTATAAGCGATGTACGACGAGATGAGATTAAGTGGAATAATTGGTTTATTCTATCCACTTTTACTGGATTTTGAGAAACAGAGAATTTTTTTTTTGCAAATTCAATAAATATAAAAATTTTATACAAAACGTCAGACAAAATCATTTCTGCTTAAAATGTAAACAAACCGAAGAAATGACATAATTTGTGAAAAAATGCTATAATAATAATTCTTGAAAAATACAAAAAGATACGTTCTTACCATCAAATACTTTTATTCCATATTTTGTTGCTTTTTTGTATTTTTTAGGGTTTTGTTTTCAAATAGAGTTTTTATTTTGTCCTTGGTTGGTTAAGCAACACACTCCGCCATTTTGTTTTTCTTTACTCATGGTATATGAGCTGATAGCCTAGTAGTAGAATAGCCAATCAGAGCATGCAATTGCTCATAGTGAATTGCTCATTCACTTCCTGTTTTTTTCTGCTGTGTATATAAACGCTATTCTCAAACAGGGACCTTGCCAGAACATCTCGCTTGTTACTCTAGCCGTTTCTGTGCCTCTTATGCTTCTCATGGTTTTTCTCTCTAGCGTTTGTTCTTGTTTATGGTTTTTTTGCACTAGCATTTTTTCTTGTTCATGTTTTTTTTTTGCACTAGTGTTTTTTGTCCTTGCCTGCCTCGTTGTTTTGTCAAAGTTTTTTGTCTCTTTGTACCGAGACTATTTTGCTATTTGTTTTTTCATCCTGTTTATTTACCTTTTTGCCATGCCCTTTTCTTTGGATTAAATCACCTTATTTATTGGATTACTGTCTGTGCTCTGCTTGTGGATCCTAATCTCGCACCTCATCTCACCACCCTTAACAGATAGAGAATATATACATACAGTGCCTTGCAAAAGTATTCATCCCCCTTGGTGTTTGTCCTGTTTTGTTGCATTACAAGCTGGAATTAAAATGGATTTTTGGAGGGTTAGCACCATTTGATTTACACAGCATGCCTACCGCTTTAAAGGTGCTCATTGTTTTTTTTTTTTGTGTGACACAAACAATAATTAAGATGAAAAAACAAAAATCTGTAGTGTGCATAGGTATTCACCCCCTTTTGTATGAAACCCCTAAATAAGAGCTGGTCCAACCAATTCACTTCATAAGTCACATAATTAGTTGATTCAGATCCACCTGTGTGCAATCAAAGTGTCACATGATCTGTCACATGATGTCTGTATAAAGCATGTGGCAGAATCCCCACACACATGGAAGTACATTCTCTGATCAAATGAGACAAAAACTGAACTTTTTGGCCATCATGGAACATGCCATATGTGGTGCAAACCCAACACCCTGAGAACACCAGCCCTACAATGAAGCATGATGATGGCAGCATCATGCTGTGGGGATGTTTTTCATCTGCAGGAACAGGAAAGCTGGTCAGGACTGAAGGAAAGATGAATGGCACTAAATGCAGGGCAATTCTGGAGGAAACCCTGTTTGAGTTGGCCAGAGGTTTCAGACTGGGACAAAGGTTCACAGTCTAGCAGGACAATGCCCCTAAACATATTGCAAAAGCTACACTGGAGTGGTTTAAAGGGAAACATTTAAATGTCTTGGAATTACCTAATCAAAGCCCAGACCTCAATCCAATTGAGAATCTGTGGCATAACTTGAAGATTACTGTACACCAATGCAACCCATCTAACTTGAAGGAGTTGGAGCAGTTTTGCCTTGAGGAATAGGCAAAAATCCCAGTGCTAAGCTAATAGAGACATACCCCATGAGACTTGTAGCTGTAATTGTAGCAAAAGGTAGCTCTACAAAGTATTGACTTTGAGGGGGGTGAATACCTATGCACACTACAGATTTCTGTTTTTTATCTTAATTATTGTTTGTGTCACAATAAAAAAAAACCTATGTGCACCTTTAAAGTGGTAGGCATGTTGTGTAAATCAAATGGTGCTAACCCCCCAAAAATCCATTTTAATACCAGCTTGTAATGCAACAAAACAGGACAAACACTAAGGGGGATGAATACTTTTGCAAGGCACTGGACATAAAGAATCAATTTCAAGTACAACTTACCTCAAGAATTTTGCTCTATCTGTCACCAGCAAGAATCCTCTCGCCATCACAATGGCAGTTTCGATGTTATACAAGTCCCATGATGTTTATCGCACACTCTGGTCAAAGTCATGGAAGTTAGCATTACGTGGTGACACTATGCATGAAACACACACTTGCCAACCAAAACCAATTAACTACTACTTTAACTACAACATAAAGCAGCCACTTCAAGAGCACATTGTAAATAGTTGTCAAAAACAAGTAGCAAGCTAACATTATTCAAGCTGAAGATTGAGAGAGCTAGTGCTAATATAACACTACTTGAGTAATCCCATTAGTTAAAGTTCCCCCACTGAAATCCCTCACCCGAGTTACTATCATTTGACCGATTTCCACCGGTTGTAAGAAGGGATCTTCAATCTTATCCACCAAGGGCCAGTGTATTACACTATAAGTACTATATTATAGTAAGTATTATATTATTAATCTGATAATATAATAGTATATTATCATATTATAGTATTATTATACTGACTAGTTTCTAACTGGCTGGCGTGAGCAGTGTTGTTTACATCATCTCTAAGAAATGGACAGGATGTTCAGAGCCATTCAATGGCCACTGAGCTGGGTCATTGAATTCGGTTGGGTTTCGTTGTTTTGTTTTGTTTTTTGTAAACGATGTTATGGGAAAATTGGTGGACCAGTCTTCATGAGACGTTCAGGATAGATAGGCACTGGTATCAAATAGAACCTCCAAACTTTTGGTGGTCATCCGGCCAAAGGTCATGGTGACCAAAAAGGTTTTTAAAAAAAACAAACAAAAAAAATAACAACTCTGAACTCAGACTGCAGGAGCGCTGCTTCGGAAAGACTCCTCCCACAAACATGCTGATAGGATCCCTACCTGCCTCATTTGCATACACTGCTGTCATTGGATGGTTTCTTGGTTTGTTTGCATATGCAAAGGATTGGGCTTGGCCACGCCCACTTTGAAACTCCACTGATAAAAACTTCCCCACTCTGTTGATTTATATAAATATCCATCCATTATCTGTAGCCACTTATCCTGTCCTACAGGGTCGCAAGCAACTATGTTTATATATATTATAAATTTTTTATATATATATATATATATATATATATATATATATATATATATATAAAATCTCATCTCATTATCTCTAGCCGCTTTTTCCTGTTCTACAGGGTCGCAGGCAACTATGTTTATATATGTTATATATATAAATAAATGGACAAGACTAAAGAAGTCGCTTTCAGACATGTTTATGCTTATTAGGTTTCAGTTTCGAAAACTGTAAGAGGTAATAGTAGAACAATATAATTTGTTTCTTTGTTTTTGTTTTTTTGTAAATGATGTTACAGGAAAACAGCTGGACCAATCTTCATGAAACTTTCAGAATAGATGGGCATTGGTTTCAAATAGAACCTCCAACATTTTGGGGGTCATCCAGTCAAGGTCAAGGTTTTTGTGGCTACTGCTTCATATAGAGGCAGTAGCCACTATGTCATCTTGCTATAAGAATGTAAGAGTGTAACAATCGTGCAGTATGGTGTGAGAGCAGTAGAATGTGTTCCGATTGGCTGAGAGCAGTACGGTGTGTTCTGATTGGCTGAGAGCAGCAGAGAATTAGAATCAGAACCATGTTCACTGGCCAAGTATGTTCACACACAAGGTCAAAATCAAGGTCAAGGTCACCAAAAAGGTCAGAATCTTTTTTTTTTTTCACGATATCTTTCCTTCATAATCATCATAAGTGCTTCTGGGTGAGGTTTGTTTTGCCCGGCAATGCTTTTTTTTTTTTTTTTAGCAATTCACATAGTGGAGTGATTATAATATAAAATATAATATTTTATGGATAAGAATATACAATAAAATGAAAACAAAATGGTTAGTCTATGTCATTATCAGACTATGTGCTGGCTGCTGTTCAACTAAATCAAACAGCTCATGCTCTAAAAACCTGACACCGAGTTTGTGTAGACCAGATCAGTCTACACATTGTGTTGAATGTTGTCAACAAATTCACAAGTTGTGTTAATTTTAAAACTACACATAACTATGTACAGTATAAAAAAAAGCTGAAGTCTTCCAAGACAATTTTATTTAATCTTCTTTTTTCGGCTGCTCCCTTTAGGGGTCGCCACAGTGGATCTATTCTGCATATTTGGTTTGGCATAGGTTTAACACCAGATGCCCTTCCCGACGCAACCCTCCCCAATCTATCCAGGCTTGGGACCGGCACTAAGGGCCCGTCCACACGAGTACGCGGCCTCACCCAATATGCTGTAGTTTTGAAAAAAATCTCCGTAAACACGGCGTCATTTCCAGAAATATCTGTGTCCACACAGATTCACTGGAAACGACCCAAAATGCTGTAGTACATATGCCAGGCCTGTATGTGGCGCTCTGATGCCGCCACACCAATACACTAAAACCGGAAGAGAAGCCATGGAGCATGCTTATAAAGGTCACATGCTGTTTGCAAACAAGCTCATAAAACGAGAAGAAGACGATCATGGCCAGTGCAACTCTGAGAGGAAGAGAGTCTTTTGTGTGGACCGACAATGAAGTGGAACTTCTACTTCGTGTCACATTGGACATTTCTGCAGTACAAGCACAAGCCTGTAGTCTCCCATTGTTGTTATGACGCATCTAGTGGCGGCAGCTGAGGCGGGGCTTATACGTCATTGTTTTTGAAAAAATCTGCATTCGCCGTCCAGACAACTCCGGGCTATCCGGCGTTTTAGGATTTTCCCACTCTGGGACCCATTTTCAAAAAATACCGGTTTCACACCTCGAAAAAGCCAGATCCGTCTGGACGCGAGGCTGAAACGATAAAGTATTTATGCGGATTCGACAAAAACATACTTGTGACAGTGGGGACGTGGTCAAGCATCGGTCTGTGACAGGAGGGCAGAGTCAGGGAAGGTAAGTGGCAGAATCACTGCACCTGATGTCAATTAACGTGTGTTTGTGTGTCTTCCCCAGTGACCGCGCCCTATAAAAAGGAGAGAGAGAGAGAGCAGTGGAAGGGAGCTCTCTCCCCAACCAGAAGACTTGTGTGCGTGCGTGCGTGTGTGGCTGGGAGAGTGTAGATTGTCAGGCGTTCCGGCACCTCCTCGCGTCAGGGGGGGGTCCACCACCTCCACCGCCGCGGGCCCTCCCCACCTCACCCTAACGAAGATGGGCCCGCACGATGACCCCAAGGCCTTCCTCATGCTCTTTGAGCAGTCAGCAGAGGCCTCGGGCTGGCTGGTGGAACAGCGCACGGCACGCCTCCTCCCCCTGCTAATGGGGGAGGCGCAGCTGGCCGTGCTACAGCTCCCCGCCGACAGCCGGCTGGTCTATGCGGACCTCCGCCGGGCCGTCCTCCAGTGTGTGGGGCACACACCCGAACAACACCGACAGCGCTTCCGCACTCTGCGCCTGGAGGAAGTCGGCCAGCTGTTTGCATTTGGCCAGCAACTCCGGGATGCCTGCTGGCGGTGGCTGAGGGCCGACAACCGCGACGCCGTGGGAATAGTCAATCTGGTGGTACTGGAGCAGTTCATTGCCCGACTACCCGAGGGGACCGTGGAGTGGGTCCAGTGCCACTGCCCGGCGTCGCTGGATCAGGCCATTGAGCTGGTGGAGGACCATTTGGCAGCTGTTCCGATGGCAGGACAGCAGATCTCCTCTTCTCCCCTCTCTTCTCTCTCTCTCCCTCCCCTTCTGTGTCTCGTCCTCGTCCCATTCCCCCACCGCGGAGGCGAGGGCCGGCTCCACCCCAGCTGGCCCGCCGCACCCGCAGTGCCCTCCCGTTTCCCGCTTCTGTGTCTGTCTCTTCCCCTCCTCAGGTGAGTGAGCCCCAGAGCGCCGGTGCAGAGAGAAAGCCAGGGCCGGTTTGCTGGCGCTGTGGGGAGCCGGGGCACCTCCAGCAGCAGTGCTCGGTAATGGAGGTGGGCACGGTGGTCTGGATCCCTGACGCGCCAGGAGCCGCCCTCGATCAGGCCGGAGCGTATTGCATACCGGTGAGTGTCCAAGGGGATACATATCAGGCTTTGGTGGACTCTGGCTGTAATCAGACCTCAATCCACCAAAGCCTGGTGCAAGACGAGGCATTGGGGGGAGCACAATTGGTGAAGGTGTTGTGTGTGCACAGGGATGTTCACAACTACCCTTTAGTGTCGGTCCACATTCTTTTTGGAGGGGAAAAATTTAGTGTAAAGGCAGAGGTTAACCCTCGCCTTACCCACTCGATAATTTTGGGGATTGACTGGCCGGGATTTCGGGAGTTAATGAGGCATTTAGTGAAGAGTGGGTCCTGCCATAGTTCAGCAGGGGGAGGTCCCGGAGTGGCTTTGGCGGAAGCAGCTGTCACAGAGCCGTCTACGTCATCACTGCATCAGAGCGAGGAGCTGCAGGCTCCTCCTCCTTCTCTTGGGGAATCCCTCACGGATTTACCGTTAGAACAGTCGCGAGACGAGACTCTGTGGCATGCGTTTGACCAAGTGAGAGTAATCGATGGTCAAACACTCCAGCCAAACGCCACCCCGTGCTTCCCCTATTTCTCCATAATGAGAGATAGATTATACCGAGTGACGCAGGACACTCAGACTAAAGGAGCCGATTACACAGCTTTTGATTCCTAAGAGCCGCCGGGAATTGGTATTCCCGGCGGCTCACTTTAATCCCATGGCTGGACACTAGGGGCAGGATAAGACACTAGCCCGAATAATGGCCCGATTCTATTGGCCAGGGATTTGCGGCGATGTCAGTAGGTGGTGTACGGCGTGCCGTGAATGCCAGTTAGTATATCCAGCGGCCATTCCAAAAGCACCTTTGCGCCCTCTACCATTAATCGAGACCCTGTTCGAAAGAATTGGGATGATCTCGTCGGGCTATTAGATTGGTCAACACGAGGGTATCGCTTTATTTTAGTCCTGGTGGACTATGCAACGCGGTACCCGGAAGCAGTGCCTCTGTGCAATATCTCAGCACGCAGTATTGCAGAAGCACTCTTCCACGTCATCTCCCGAGTTGGAATCCCCAAAGAGATTCTAACTGATCAAGGCACTTCGTTTATGTCATGCACACTGCGCAAACTGTACACGTTATTGGGAATTAAGCCAATCCGCACCAGCGTTTATCACCCACAAACGGACAGTTTAGTTGAACGGTTCAACCGCACCCTCAAAAATATAATTAAAAAATTCGTAAGCGAGGACACACGCAATTGGGATAAATGGCTCAAACCCGTTATTCGCAGTGCGAGAGGTCCCACAAGCCTCCACGGGGTTCTCCCCATTCGAATTATTATATGGGCGTAAGCCGCGCAGCATCCTAGATGTACTGCGGGAAAATTGGGAGGAGGGACCTTCACCAAGCAAAAACG
This sequence comes from Neoarius graeffei, assembly GCF_027579695.1. Taxonomy (NCBI): domain Eukaryota; kingdom Metazoa; phylum Chordata; class Actinopteri; order Siluriformes; family Ariidae; genus Neoarius; species Neoarius graeffei. The sequence continues at coordinate 22,852,577 of NC_083592.1, read as the reverse complement.
AAATTCAATATGTGATTGACCTGCATGCAAACCTCCACACACTCACACACCTAACCCAGGAGAAGTTGCGGCAGGCCCAAGAATGGCAAATCCGCCTGTACGACAGGGGTACGCGCCTTAGGGAGTTTGCACCGGGAGATAAAGTACACATACTGTTGCCCATGTCGAGCTCCAAATTGATCGCCAAGTGGCAAGGACCCTTTGAGGTCACACGGCGAGTCGGGGACGTTGACTATGAGATGAGGCGAACGGACAGGGGCGGGGCGCTACAGATTTACCACCTCAATCTGCTTAAACTCTGGAACAAGGAGGTCCCCGTGGCGTTGGTGTCGGTGGTTCCGGAAAAGGCGGAGCTGGGGCCGGAGGTTCAAAAAAGAACATCGCTTACCTCTCCAGTCCCCTGTGGAGACCACCTCTCCCCGACCCAACTCACGGAGGTTGCCCAGTTGCAGGCCGAATTTTCGGATGTGTTCTCGCCCCTGCCCAGCCGCACCCGCCTCATAGAACACCACATCGAGACACCCCTGGGCGTGGTAGTGCACAGCCGCCCTTACAGGCTACCCGAACACAAGAAAAAAGTGGTTTGGGAAGAACTCGAGGCCATGCTCGAAATCGGCATTGTCGAGGAGTCCCACAGTGACTGGAGCAGCCCGGTGGTCTTGGTTCCCAAGGCCGACAGGTCGGTCCGGTTCTGTGTAGACTATAGAAAAGTCAACGCCGTGTCTAAATTCGATGCGTACCCAATGCCTCGTATTGATGAGTTGCTGGATCGACTTGGCACGGCTCGCTTTTACTGAAAACTGGATTTGACAAAGGGTTATTGGCAGATCCCCTTGACTCCACTATCCCAAGAAAAAACAACCTTTTCAACACCGTTTGGCTTACACCAATTTGTTACATTTCCTTTTGGGCTGTTTGGGGTGCCCGCTACGTTCCAGCGGCTTATGGACAGGGTCCTCCACCCCCACGCCACCTATGGGGCCGCGTACTTGGACAATATCATAATCTATAGTAATGACTGGCCGCAGCATTTAGAACACCTAAGGGCCATCCTTAAAAGGTCACTGAGGCGAGCGGGTCTCATGGCCAACCCGAAGAAGTGTGCGATTGGGCGGGTGGAAGTACGGTATCTGGGCTTCCACTTGGGCAGTGGGCAGGTGCATCCCCAAATTAACAAGACAGCAGTGATTGCGCCCTGCCCGAGGCCCAAGACCAAAAAGGGGGTGAGACAGTTCCTGGCGCTGGCTGGCTGGCTACTATTGTAGGCTTATACCTAATTATTCGGACGTCACCAGCCCGCTGACTGATCTCACTAAAAAGGGGGCACCAGATCCGGTCCAGTGAATGGAGCAATGGTAGCGGGCTTTCTCGGACGTGAAGGCTGCACTGATGTCAATTAACGTGTTTGTGTGTCTTCCCCAGTGACCGCACCCTATAAAAAGGAGAGAAAGAGCAGAGGAAGGGAGCTCTCTCCCCAACCAGATGACTTGTGTGCGTGCGTGCGTGTGTGGCTGGGAGAGTGTACATTTGCTACTGAAAAGTGCAAAAGTAAAAGAGTTTTTGGAACTCGGTTCTGGCCTGCCATCCTTCTGTGCTCCACCCACCCATCCAAACTGTTACAGTACTCATGTGGACGGGCCCTAAGTATGCACTGATTTGTACAACCCCAGTGACTTGGTATTTTACCTAATCTGCATGTCTTTGAACTGTGGGAGAAACCGGAGCACCCAGAGGAAACCTATGCAGACACGATGAGAACATGCAAACTCCACACAGAAAGGCCCCCATCAGCCGTGAGGTTCAAACCCAGAACCTTCTTGCTGTGTCTTTCATGTGTGAGCTTGCCAGCAATGCTTTATGATTTTGTTTTGATTTCATTACCTTTGAAGAAAGACAATGCCTACTTTGTGTGCAGGATATAATTGCAGTAATAATGACAAAGAGAAACAGTTCTTCAGAACTCCCAAAATAATTAAGAATGGTGACAAAACATATGAAGAACTGTCCAGAGAATGCCGTGTGCTGTGGTTCAAAAACATAAATCATCAGGACTTAACTGAAGAAAAAGCTAATTACACTTGCGTGTGTGGTGACCACTTTATATCTGGTAAGAATTCATTGCTAATTAAAGCTACATTTTCTGCTGATTAATTTGAACTTGTGCACTTTAGCACGAACACTCTGCTTCTCACCTTGCAGGAGCATCAGCAAACCGGCATGATGGAACAAATCCAGATTGGGCACCAACACTCACATTAGGACACAATAAGATCAAGACAAAAACTCATCTCACAGTATCAAGAAGCAACAGGATAAAAATGAAAGATCTGCCAAGAACACCAGATTAGAAGCAGCGTAAACCTTAGCGAGTCTGGATACACAAGGAGAACAATGTGGGTCAACTTTGTCAGGTGAGATATTAGCGATGCCGTTCCAGTAACCCAGTAAGTTCATTTTACTTATGCACTTTTTTTTGTAGAATGAGAGCGTTCACAATATCAGGGTATCCAATCAGTGGTAATGAGGCTAAATCCTCTATATAATCAAACGGCTGTAACATACGGGTCAAAGCCACAAATTTCTACTTTTTCTCTGAATCTTGACTTGGCAGAGGACCAGGCGTGGTTTTAAGGGGTGGCAAAAGGTGGCAATTGCTACTGTAAAAATATGTCTTGCCACCCCAGTTGCCCCCCTATTTTAAAAATAATTATTTATTAAAACACATTTTTGAAATTCAATTATCTATCTACAGAGATACTAAGCCCTCATCTCATCTCTACCTACCGTTATTTACATTATTTCACACCCCACCCCCGGAATTTTGAAATGGTTTCACCCAGAGAGAGACGTTCTTCTGTTATGATTCTTCTGAATGCTCGACTTCTGATGAGGCAACGTGCTGGAGCAAAGAGGTTGGTCAAATTGTTTTCACCTGATAGAACACAGTCTTGTCCTTTCTATGTTAAATGCATTTTGGTACTCAATTATTCTTTTAGCCCAGCTATCTTTATTATCAATATTTTTTATATTGGTCGGTCAGCAACTAGACTAGCACACTAGTCTTGCTCTGCTAGCATATAAGCTTTAGTTAGCTATCTGTCCCATGATCTGTCCTGACCTTAGTTTGCAGATATTACACTAGCAGTAGCTCGCTAATCAATGTGTAACTAACATTTTATCAAGGCTGGCATTATGCCCTACCTATACTGTTAATGAGGTAATGTATTTATCATTCAGTTAAAATGTGCTGGTGGGGTCTGTTTTGCTTTTGTGCCAGGGAACCTTAACACTAGCACCCCGTGTTACTTAGTGAGATTAGCTAGCCAGTGCGGTATGGTAGTTTAATGTGTTGACATTTGACAAAGACAGATTACCCTTTTAGAACTTTTATATGTAGCTATATCTGGAAACTACACTTAATTTACATACAATAGCTACATGACATGGTTTTAATCTACAAATAACTTTTCATATTGATCTCTAATGTATATTGATATTGCAGACAGTTTACAATCAGAGACGTTAGTTTTTCTAAAACGTTAGTTTTTTGTTGGATGTATGGCTATACAGTCATTGTAGGCTATACAGTCATTGGTTGGATGTATGGAGTGCTGTTTCGCTAGGTTCCGGCAGTAGCTATACCTGTAAGTTATGTTTTACTTTCTGTGTATGCTAGGCAACGAAATGAAAGCTAATAGTTTTGTAAAGTGATAGGCTTTAGAAAGTAAACAACTTGTGTGTTGTGTGTTAGCATTACTAGCAGGTCAGCCTAGCTCGCGTTTTCGCCTGTGTGTTATTCAGTTTAGTGATATACTTAATTTGTTTCTTTTAGTTTTACGGAAATCGAGGATGAACACAACTGTATACGTTTGAAGTCTTCAGTAAAGATCCACAATCTAAACCATTCGCTATCTGTCTATTTTTTGATACATCGCTAGGGCAGAATAGTTCCATTAATTGCTTGGGAATATACTTTCAGAAAAGATGGTTTAGATGGTTGAATCCGTTTTCCTTGATGGTACAATAGCTCAATACATATTTGACAAGATGACTTGATTGTGAGTCTTTCTTGAGAGTAAGTAAAAATGATTTATACGATTTGCATAAACTGCTGCATCGACAACCTATGCCCCCCCTCCTGGAACCTATGCCCCTCCTTTGCCACCTTAAGGAAAAATCTCTGGAGCCACCACTGCAGAGGACTCCAGAGAATCATAATATTTTGAGAAAGTCAGAGATGCATCACAGTTATTGTTTGCATGAGACAGCATTTTGGATTTGTATATCATCCAACATGGCGGCAGATGCATACATCATACTATTTTGTCACGTGGTTGCACACCAAGAACTGACACAAAATGTGTAAACTAGAGTGCTACACATAATTTGTGTAATTTTTCTACACAGTCCTTCTAAAAGTGCATCTATTACCCCTTTTCCACCAAATCAGTTCCAGGGCTGGTTCGGGGCCAGTGCTGGTGCTGGTTCACAACTCGTTCAACTCGCGAGCCAGCTGAGAACCAGTTTGCTTTTCCATAGCTCGCGGTGCTAAGGGAAGCCACGTCATTACGTCACTGTATATGTCAGTTACGTCGTTGTATACGTCAGTCACGTCAGTTACGTCACTACGTTTGCATAAACCTTGGCGCGAATATCAAAGCAAAAACAACACGGAAGAAGCAGCAGCAGCAGCAGCAACAACAACAATAATAATAAATGATTTCACGTTTGTACAGCTGCTGCTTCTCGTCGCTTAAAAATGGCGATCTTTCGCAGTCTTATTATTGTTCTTGGTCTTAACAACTCTGCCTCCCTGCTGACATAAGCGGTCCTTTCCTCTGGCCCAGCAGAGAGTTGGTGCTAGCCTGGAACCGGTTTTTCTGGCCCCAGAGCCAGTTCTTTGTCAGTGGAAACAGAAAACCCGGTTCCAAACTAAGCACTGGCTCCGAACCAGCCCTGGAACTGCTTTGGTGGAAAAGGGGCATGTGAGGTTTACAGGTCAACTGGAGCCAATCCTAGCTGACTGTGGGCGAGAGGTGGAGTATAACCTGGGCAGGTCACCAGTCTACACAAAGATGAATAACTGTTCATTCTCACATTCACACTTATGGGCAATTTAGAGTAGTTGACCAGTTGACCTAATCTACATGTCTTTGGACTGTGGGAGGAAACCTGAGCATATAGAGGAAACCCATACAGGCACAAGGAGAACATGCAAACTCCACACAGACAGGCCCAGAACCTTTCTTACCCAGTACCTGCTTACTGTGACATGACACGACTAACCACTGCACCATCATACCACCCACATCACAAACATTTTAATATTTACTACCTCTGCCAACTTTGTTGGGGGAGGTTATGTTTTTAGCCTCTGTTTGTTTGAAAAAGTAGATAACGGATTTTGATGAAATTTTGAGGAAACACGGGCAACACTTGATTAGATTTTGATGCAAATCTGAATATGTGGCTTGGCTAAGGTAGGCACTCTATGAAGTGCCTTTCGAGTTAAACATAGTCCATGTATTTCAGGGTGGACTTTTTCTTCAAGGCTTTTTTCACAAGCCACTGTAAATACTGTAGGCAACACAGAAATGTGTATACAAAATGTGTATATCATTGTAGACCTCTGAGTAGCTGTAATATTTTATCATGTGTATAAATAAGATGTACATGAAAATACTTGTATATATTCAAAACAGATATAGTTATATACAGGGATGAGAATGAAAAATATTTTAAAAGTCTGAAAAAAAACGGGGCGGGGCCCGGGGGGGGGGGGGGGGGGGGGGTCATGGGACTAATGATTTTTGGCTATTTTTTTTTTAACCCCAAAACCATTAATTTTATTAGCAAAAATTTGCAATTTATTTGGAAATAAATTCCCCTTCTTGGTGGACTACCAGGTGAAAATGATTAGGTACAAGAGACTTGTTTTTAATCAATTCACATTTGATGATTTCAAAAAATCAATGCACCTTTTAATATAAACGAGCTCTACAGTATTATGTTTCTGCATTTTAGCTATTCATGTCTTTGAATACTCTAATCCTTTAAAATGAAGTGCAAGCCAGAAAAAAGTTCTATCATATAATTCTCTTAAGCTTTCTTCTGATGTTATCATGGTAGCAGGAGGTCTTGCATATTAAGCAGGCAACATTCAACATCACTTATCACTTCCCTTTCAACTGTTGTGTGTACTAACGAGGTTTTATCTGGACAGGATGTTGTGTAATGTAATACAGATACCATATGGTCAATTTGAAGATCAAGATGGTGATTTTGAATTAAAGAACAGGCATGTACAATGGGCATTACATACTGGAAAAATTTTTTAAATCAAAAACTTTAAGTTCATCTCGGCCTAAAAAGTTTGGGCAGACGATCCCGCGTGGCACACGCCAGCAATTCCCCCCCTATGAAATGAGCAATAAGTAGGAGAGTTATACATGCTATCATACTTAAAATTTTATCAGAAATATAGATACGATACTATGATTCTCCCCAACATGCTACATTAGATAAGCTTATAAAAGATACACACATATATATGACATGTAATTTATATATATTTTTTGGGGCACGCGCTCTCTCTCTGCCATGCCGATCCTGTCGGCTGCACTGACTCAACTAAACTGAAAACTCCGGTCCTCGAGAAAAGAGATAAAAGCCCGCCCACACTGAAAGCTGATTGGCTTATTTTGCTGAGTAACCCAATCAAGATGCTCTTTGTCTGGCATGCGCTACATGAACAGGCACACAGGCAGTGTTGCCAGATTGGGTAGTTTTAAGTGCATTTTGGCGGGTTTTGAACATATTTTGGGCTGGAAAACGTCAGCAGTATCTGGCAACACTGCACACAGTCTCCCTTGTGCACCCCCTCGTGCGCGCACATTCTAAGATGTGTGATGCAGACCTTAATGTTGCGCGCGCACGCTCTTGCTCGCTTCTATCAATATGCAGGAGACTCCCGGAACTTCCGGGACACTTGGGATGTCTGCGTTATAAGGTGACCACAGATCGTTAATCATACCCCCCCCCAAAAAAAAAAAAATTTCTCAACGGATTTACATCGATCTCAAAAACGATCATTTTGGTCTGAAAAAGTCGGAAATCCGCCAATCGGCGGAAAATTCTCATCCCTGTATATATCTATACAGTAGCAGCAATTGAATTTTTCCCGTTCCAACCGCACGCCATGCGACTGCCATGCGACTGCCGTGCAGTTCCCAGCTGAACACCAGGCGGCTGCCATGAATGGCTCAGACCCCCCTTCCTCCCCAATTTTAATTCTAAACACGCCCATTCATTTGATTCCACGGTGTCGCCATTAGATGGCGCTTCTCTCATAAAAAAAAATCTTGAAATGATGTGTGAAGCTTTTGTACTGCGCTTCCTGATTTCAGTGAGAAAGTAGCTGTAGAATAGATACATAAATGTGAGGTAAATTTTACCCAATTTAAGTATTTCATAGCTTTTTATTTCAGTTATTTTATACTCAATATATGGAATTAAATCTACCCCAAACAAGTCAATGCAAATTGTTACCTCAGATTTATTGGGTAAATTATATACAGTAGGTTACTTTTTCAGTGCAGGAGCAGACAAAACTGCGGGTCTTGGTAGTCTGGTGGTTACTGCACATGTCCTGTACCGGTAACTCCTGAAACATGGTTCGATTCTTGCCTTGGGTTTACTCGCTCAAAAATAAATATTTTAAAAAAATGACTCTTGCAATGAAGCACTGTGCACTTTTTAGTGTTACATGTAGGTCCTTGTATCATCTGATCATTCAAGTATTCCATTTAATCTGAAAAACAAAAAAAAAAAAACCACTCAATATTTCGTTTTCCTGTTTTTCTGTATGACCAAAAAATGAGGGATTGGTGTTTGTTTTCCTTTTTCCAACTCAAAACAGAACAAATAATAAACAGGGAAACCAAAACGAAATAATAACTCTAATTTATGATTATTGATTTTCTCTATTCTGGGCGGCACGGTGGTGTAGTGGTTAGCGCTGTCGCCTCACAGCAAGAAGGTCCTGGGTTCGAGCCCCGGGGCCGGCGAGGGCCTTTCTGTGTGGAGTTTGCATGTTCTCCCCATGTCCGCGTGGGTTTCCTCCGGGTGCTCCGGTTTCCCCCACAGTCCAAAGACATGCAGGTTAGGTTAACTGGTGACTCTAAATTGACCGTAGGTGTGAATGTGAGTGTGAATGGTTGTCTGTGTCTATGTGTCAGCCCTGTGATGACCTGGCGACTTGTCCAGGGTGTACCCCGCCTTTCGCCCGTAGTCAGCTGGGATAGGCTCCAGCTTGCCTGCGACCCTGTAGAAGGATAAAGCGGCTACAGATAATGAGATGAGATGAGATGAGATTTTCTCTATTCCCCACGCTACATTAGCCTTCCCATGATCCTCAGCGACAGTCCATCATCATCTCTACGTCTATGAAACAGAAAAATTGCATGTGCATGTATATATCAAGTAATTTATTCATACATCCTATTCACAGGCCCGGTGCCGTGGGGGGGCGAAAGGGGGCGTCGCCCCCTCGTGGCTACAGCCCCGCCCCCTCAACGGAGACTCAGATCACTTAATTGTTTTCTTAATTGTTATTGTGGGTGTATGTGTGAAATGCTGACACAGCCGCGCACACACAGACCTGTGATAAGGACAAGGGGAGGGGTCGTGCGGGCAGGGGTTTTACATGTAGTCTACACTTACAAGTGCACTGTCTCTGCAATATGCAGTCAGTTTACGGGAGTAGTCTTTCCCCCACCGAATTAAACGAATTCAATCACAATATTGTGAATCCATTTTCTTTCTTTGTAGGCTAAATTTATCTCCGTTTATGTCGGTGTATTAGGGGTGGGCGATATATCGAGATTTGCGATATATCGATATGTTTTATGAACACGAAAAAGATTTTGGCATATCGTATATATCGAGATAATGCTCTAAATTAATATGATTTCGCCACTGTGCTTAATTTCCTTCACTGTGCTATGGTGCTGCCTGCCCCGCCTCCTTCTTGTGTTTGTACCCCCTCCCCTCGCGTGTAGGCAGCGTGTTAACTCATTCAACATGGCAGCGCCCACAGAAAGCCCGGAGGCGGCAGAACTCGTACCAAAAAAAAGGACAAATGGCTCCATTATATGGAGATATTTTGGTTTTAAACCATCGGACGAACAACAGAAAGAGGTCTGCTGCCGGGAATGCAAGAAATTGGTGGCAACCAAAGCGTCGAGCACCACGAACCTGTTCAAGCACTTACAGGTACGCCACAAACTTTTGTATGAGGAGTGTGCCAGGCTGAGAGTTAATGCGGTGAGATGAGTTTGAGTTTTGTTTTTAAGGAAAAGGAAGGCAATATGTATTATTTCTACAAGTCAAATTAATGTTTATGAAATGAGGGGGTTTTTTTTGTTACTTAAATGTTTAAGACGCACTTTATAAGAACTGCCTACCCTCAGGTTTTATGTTTGTAATTAAAATAAGGCAATATACTACTTCCTTGGTTTGATAATTAATGTTAAAAATGGTGCACAAGCACTTTGTTACTAGTACCTGTCTACCTCTAGGCACTTGGCTGCCTACCTGTTTGCACTTCAATAAAAAAAAAAAAAAACACCTTGCTGAATTTGGTGTGTCTGTTTTTGGGGGGTTGTTTTTCCTGCATAGATATCGAGATATATATCGTATATCGAGATATAGCAAAAATATATCGAGATATTTTTTTCTCCATATCGCCCAGCCCTACGGTGTATGTGTTCATATATGGTCCGCTTTGTGCGCAAACAGCGTAAGAATATGTGTCGTTGACGTCACCCCCCATGCAGCGGGGGTGAAAATTCATCACTTCAGAGTGTTTAGTCCCCTACATGCCTAAACTGGGATCGCGGATTAAGTGGTTAGAGTTGACTTGGTGCGAGTCAGGAAGGCTATTACTGGTGCAGCCGCGGGGTCTGCTGATTTTTTTAAATTATGATTTTGGCTGCCGAGCCAAGTACCTTAGACTTGCATTGACGTTTTGTTTTCATGCCGTGGAGCTATTTGTATGTATTTTAAATGTAAAGGATTTGCCTGTAGGTTTGTGTGTGTTGTTTTATGTTTGGCATCTTTCTGGTTGTAACGCGTGTCTGTGAGAAAATTGGAGGGGAGGGTTAACAGGAGGGCATGGGTGTTGATAAAGCGCAACTGCCCTGGTAATGTCACATGATTTTTCCGTACTAAAGCAACCTTCGGGGCCGTGGTTTTGTGGTTGGCACAGTTAATTGTTTGAAACACATTGTCAGACCGCCATCACTACTACACACTATATGAAAAATATTTGCCCCCTTGCGATTTCTAATTGCCCCCTTAGTAAACTGTTCCTGGTGCCGGGCCTGCCTATTCATTTAATATATTAAGCTGTTAATGTTAAGCTGATGATCTCTTAATTATTATTATCTCAATATAATAGTAATCTGTACTCGAGTTGAGGGGGGATGGGGGGGATGCCTTCCCCCCTGGAATAAAAAATGGTCAAAATCATCCCCCCTCTAAAATGGGCATCCCCCCTCCCTTCCCTTGAGCAATTTTATCAATAAATGTGGACATTACTTCTATTTAACATTGGAATTAGAAATGCCATTCCACGTAGCTTTGCTGAAACTGAGCATACAGTAAGCTACCGTGAGAGAGGGCACGCGCAAGCGAAGCGTTTGAGGAGGTGACATTCAGTTGGGGTTCCGTTATTTTTTATTTCATTCGGCGTCAGTGACAGCAGCGGATTGCAGCATCATGGCCAAGTGGAGTGGACAGCAAGACCTAAGCAAGTTCGGATTTAAGATCGCAAGAAAAAACATTTCAGGAGGTAAGTCAAGAGTTACAAATATCAGTCACACTTTCTGTGAGCCCACTATCATGCTGTAAAGTTACCAATATGGAGCCTAATTTGTGGGCGGTGGATAACAACACAGCTATCATAATGAATGTTAGTTTGGAGTCTATCCAGCTATCGATAGCTTACTCAGGTTCATGTTAGCTTTGATTTCTTGTATAAGGCCATTAATTTAATCAGCCTGGACATTCGTTTGTTATTCTTCAGGCAACAAAAAGTGTTATTCAAGACAGGAAGGATAAAATAAATGACACTAGCAGTTTTGAAGGCTTCATTGCCTCATTAGAGAGCCGGTCACAACATGTAAGGCAGAGCAGGATTGGTGTACGACTTGACAAAGTGTCTGCTAAAATGCAGCTTTCTTTTTCTTTGTCAGAGGCTCTTCTTCTGTCTCCTCAATGGGCCTTTCCCCTTTCCAAAGAAACTTTCCAAAGATGCCTGCTTTTAGCTCATTTTGCTAGCTTGTACCCAGTATGTATCAAAGTGCTGGTATGTATCGAAGCAAAGTATCAAAGTATCCAAGGCAGCTCCTTGGTAACCGTCAATGTTACGGTGTCACGTGACCTAGATAACAGCGGGAATCAACGTTACAGAAAGAATCCGGTCATTTTTTAAAGCTCAAATCCTCGTTCAGATAATAAATAAATCAGAAATAACATTATAATTATATTTAATTAAATTATCTTATCCACTGCTCTTTATTCCAGATGACAGTCAGCAGCAACTGCAACACAGTGCGACAGGAGCTGGAGGACCCGGAGTGTGAGACAATACAGGAGCAGGAGCAAGCAGGAGAACCAACAGCTGAAGAGCTGAAGATTTACAATTTACTGTTGCTTGTTTTAGCTTATTGGTTACCTACCTACCTCTGTATTTAATTCAATGTTCCCAATGTTCAGCTTTGAATAAAAATTCTATTGACTTGATATGAAAAGATTCAGTTGTTCATTTACATTGTCTGCTGAGGTTTTAATAAATTATTTACCAAATGATTTAAAAGGAGCCTACCATGACTATGAAGTTGCACTTCAAATTTGTCATCTGCATTTCACCCTAATATGGAGAATGTGGTAGGTATGTCAGCCAGGAGACTGACTAAATATGACACGACATCCACACTGTGCATGTTTTACAGTAAAATACCAGTGTATTATGTTTTTTTACAACAATAAAAAGGGTACACAGTGTGTAGTACACACTTTATCAGCACAAAATACTGTATGTCTGGTAAATGAACAAGGTCCACAGACCTACTTTACGTTGTGTGCAAACCCTCCTAAAAGCAAACCAGTTTCCCACCGACTGACCGACCGATGGGTCGACACGCGACTAAAAATTTCACCATCCCCCCTGGTTTGATTTTACAACTCGACCACTGATAGTAATAATAAATAATGATAACAATAACAACATGGCATTCATTTTGTCACTTTCAACATATTGTGTCAGACCAACTTTGCTTTTTATTAGAGGACATGAATCAGTGCATCATTCGTTCTTTCTATTTTCAAATGGCAATCAAAAATCAAAAAATGAAAAAGTGACTGGTTATTTTGTTATTTGTTTTTATTTTAACACAAAAAATGAAAAAATGACTGGTTTTTCATTTTTTTTATATGAGCCTAAAATTGAAATGAAAAACTTTTTTTTTTCATTTTTTGATTGCCAATTAAAAATGGAAAGAACGAATGATACACAATCCGTGTATCATTCGTTCTTTCTTTTTTTCAGTAATATGCAATGACTTGGCCAGGCCCTTTCTTTAGTGTAGTAAGAGACAGTAGAGAGGTTCATGCCATTTGTCTATTTTTATTAACCGGTACAGTGTAATCACAAAACAGTATCGTATTTGAACCGACAAGAGACAGTTACCGTATCATTTCCCACTATGCCTTCCTTTGTTCCTAATAACCAGATTTATCACGTTTAATTATTAACAATTATAATAATAATAAATCAATATAAAACCCCAACATCTACAGAAGATTTTCAACAAATAGGGGGCAGGGAAGCTCGCACACAGCAGTGAGTGATCTGTGATGAGATGATTTTGAGAAGCAAAAAAAAAATGCTCAACACCAGCAAATGTGGATTAAAGCAGAAAATTGCATTAGGTAAAATCATTTTAGAAATTTTGGAAATCATTACATTCTTGTTTTTTCAATAAAAATAATATTTTTTAACTTTATAATGCTTAGTTACGTGCCGGGGCTCTGTCAGTCATTGATAGCCCAACTAATCACAGCGCTGTGGTTCTTTTCCTGATCCTTGGCATTGTGTTTTTTCTTTCTTTGTTGATAATGTGCTACCGTATGTGAAAAGGCCCACTTCTGCTGCATGCCCCCTCCTCTCTGCAAAAATTGTGTATTCCTCTCAAGGTGCTAACTGTCTCCATTGTATTGTGAACAGCCACTCCACCCCCCACTGAGGTTGCTATTCATGAATGGTAATTTGGTTTTAGGTTACACACTAATTTCAGTGACAATTTACTCTGCCAAGCTTACAATGTCAGAGGACAGAGTGCCCCAAAAAAACACAATTTCAGCTTGGAAAAACTACAGACGGTATAACTTCAGGAAGAAAATAAACATTTATTTCACACTAAGAAAAGCAGACTCACTACACATGGAGGCTATACAAAGCACAGAAATGTAGCATAGAGTTGTCCCATCTAGTAGTTTCCACATTCCCATGGTGAGTCTTTCCTATGGTACATTTGCCACAGGTGTATTTGTGGCAGCGTACACAAAGTTCAGTGCTTCTGTTATTATTGCAGGGTGCACTGTGCTTCCCAAGCCCCATCCTCAATGCTCCACAAGTGCCTGGTCAGCACCCCCATGTTATATTTGGGTTATTATTCCATTATTATTTGCGGCTAGGTTTTGGGCTAGGGGTTGGGTTAGGGGTGAGCTCAGGTTGGGGTTAGAGCCAGGATTTGGGGTTAGGGTTAGAACTGATCCTTCTTGGTTGCCTTGGTTGTGACGAAGTCTGGTTAGGGTTAGAAACAAAGAGGCTATTTCTCAGGTAACACAATAATTAGGCTTCTTTACACAACAATGGGAAGCAGGTAATGGTACGTTAGACTTATTCACAAATTTGGGGGGGATTTCATTGCAGACTAAAGTCTGCACTTTGGGCCTTCTAGTGATAAAAATATGCTGTTAACTCAAAACACTTCTTATTCATTGCAAAACGTTTATTTCAGCGCTATATACAGGTATTGAGCACACAATGTGACCGCTTTTATGCGGTAGCCTAATAATAATAGAACAACCCGAAAATTGCAGGGTAACCCCAGACCTGCGCAAGTGATGCGCTACTGGCAAAAGAGCCAGCGACATATGAAAAAAACCCACACCTTGGACCAAATACATATTATTTTCGGCACGCTGCTCCACCAGTCTGTAATGGTATTTTTCATATGATTACATTATGGTGTAAATGTGGTCTTGAGAAAAAAAAACATGTATGCAGACCTTTTGTTAAAATCGCTAAAAGTGATGTTGTAATATTAATATGTAATAAAAAATAATATCATCAGACATGGTGGCACAGTGGTGTAGTGGTTAGCACTGTTGCCTCACAGCAAGAAGGTCCTGGGTTTGAGCCCAGCGGCCGACGAGGGCCTTTCTGTGTGGAGTTTGCCTGTTCTCCCTGTGTCCGCGTGGGTTTCCTCCGGGTGCTCCGGTTTCCCCCACACTCCAAAGACATGCAGGTTAGGTTAACTGGTGACTCTAAATTGACCGTGAGTGTGAATGGTTGTCTGTGTCTATGTGTCAGCCCTGTGATGACCTGGTGACTTGTCCAGGGTGTACCCCGCCTTTCGCCCATAGTCAGCTGGGATAGGCTCCAGCTTGCCTGCGACCCTGTAGAACAGGATAAAGCGGCTAGAGATAATGAGATGAGATGAGATATCAGACATTATGATCTTAGAAAACGCTTTAGTGACGAACAGTTACAGACAGTAATATGTCGTGATATTATATTATAAAATATTATTTTTCATTAGGCTATATATTAAATTATATATTAAATTTATCTTCTAAAATAACAGACTGTACTCATATCACAACCGGTTTATTTCACCATTGGAGATCAGATCACAGAAGACATGCGTTACATGACTCATTTTAAGGATTTAAGTAGACTATTTAAAAGCAACACCAGCAGGACTTTGTGGCTCAGGTGTATAAGGCACCACACCATAAATCTGGGTTCAATTCCGGCCTGCAGTCATTTTTCGAGCCCTCCCTGTTTTTCTCCTGCTCATTTCTACACTGTTCTAAATGAGTTTGGATGTCTGTAAACCAATCAGGATGCTTTTTGTCGAGCATGCGCTACATGAACAGGCACACACACAGGCTCCCTTGTGCACTCCGTCATATGCGCGATGCAGACATTAATGTTCCGCGTGCATGCTCTTGCTCACTTGCTCTAGATTCCGGGAGATATTCTCCAATTTGCGGGCATCAGGGAGCCACTATCAATATGCGGGAGACTCCCGGAACTTCCGGGAGACTTGGGATGTCTGCACTCATGGATTAAAGCAAAAAAAAAAAATCATCTGACTGAAAAAAAAGCTCCATGTCGTTGGCCCCTACCACATCAGTGATGCATCAAATTTTAAATGCCGTGTTGTCCATTATCCCCTCGGCCCCTACTTATAGTACATTTACATAATTTTAACAATGACTAAAGCTAAGGCAAGACTTTACCATTGTCATTACTGGCTATAAATTATGAGACATCAAGTTTTCAGCGCAAAGTGCAAATTTATTTCAACAATTCTTTAGTAATGCACAACAGTGGTTAAGAGAAAAGTGCAAGTGCAGTCAAACTTGAACCATGCTTTCAAAAGAGTGGAACAGAAAGAACTTGCAAGAAAAGTAAAGTGGAATTTCACTTTTTCTGCTTCTTCGCAGTGAAGCCAAAGGCATCTAGTTTCTTGCCATTGCTTCCATAGACTTTTTCTATGGCAAACTACACAAAAGCACACACCTGCCATTTTCATCTTTTTGCACCATGAACTAAATGGCTTGCCATTATCGCCCATTTCATTTAGCCAAGCCCATTTCCACTTATTCTTTACCGTTTTGTCGATGTCTGACACATCTGTGCTTTCATTTAAAAGAAGCACGTCCATGCTGGCAAAACTGAAAGTAATTTGACGCGCTCTAGTGATGGAAATCGAAGGGCCTATGTCCGGTGGCCTTATACGCAGTACTCGAGTTGAGGGGGGATGTGGGGGGAGGCATCCCCCTTCTGAAATAAAAATCTCAAATCATTCCCCTTATAAAACGGCCATCCCCCCATCACATCCCTTGTGCCATTTTACCGATTAATGTGGAAATTAACCTACTATTATTTTAACAAATATTACTACCATTTCAACATTAGAGGCTTTGTGCAGTGATAGCCTACATGTAGCCAGATAAAAAAGAGGCATGTTTATTTATTCGGTTGCACCTCTCATTCACACCTACTGTATACGAAGGTTTCAGTCACTAAAACAGCTACTTTCGCAAACTCGGGGCAGAGTGGAGATTTCTGAAAACTCCATCTTCAGACACGCGTGTAAATCGGGAAAACGAAGCAGCAGTGGGCGAGTGGGCACGCGCGAATATAATGAGTCATTGGTGTGAATCTTTCACCGAATGCCAATTGTCCCAGTTCTTCATGAAATCGCACGCGCAAATTCATTAGGTTAACTTTCAAATAACTGTTCTTGTGCACTTGCGACACCATAGCCACAGTGTTTCCCCCAGCACTTTCCAGGCAAGGCGGCTGCCCTGGGTAACTCGACCGCCCGCCCTAGCAAGGTTCCAAGAAAAAAAAAATGCGTCAAAAAAAAAAAAACGAAGTGGTAATGCATTTCAGCGCAGGGACTGACAGCTAGACTAAACTGCGGCACCTAGTGGTTGGATATATTACTACGCCATATGTCCTCGAGGCCATATTTACAAACATTTTAATTTTAAATTCAACGGTTCAGCAGGAAAGTCGAGACGTTGCCATTATCGTCGGTGGAATAAGAAGGTAAGTTGTATTTGTAACTGCTCATCTAAACGGTGCATTTGCACTGTTACAGTGAAATTTAATTTTCATGTACTAATATAAGTAAGATAATATAATAATATAATTATATAGCCTAATGCTATATAATGTTCATGTGCTAATATAAGTAGGCCTAATATAAATGTATTAAGGTAGGCAATATAAATTATGGCTGTAGGCTACATTCGTGGGACCCTTCCGTTATTTTTGTTGGTCCACCCAGCGAGATTACTCTCGTTGGGTCCACCGGAGGAAAACAGGGAATGGTCACGCAACTTTTTTTGTGGAAGGAAGGGGCAGCTATTTAGTCTGGATGTTATGAGAGAGGGTCATGCATTTTCCTCCTCAACAAAAGGGGAGGGTAATCATAGGCTAGATGGCAAAGCCATACATTTTTCGCCGTTGCACACCAACATTCCTCTGATGGGCCATAAATAAATTATAATAGTTAAAAAAAAAAACGATCTGTCACAATGATTGCATGATTGATGCTAACTTGTTGCTTCCTTTCTTGCGTGCAGTAAATGGCAGGGAAACAACAAAAAATATCGGGCTTCTTTCAGCCGAGGAGTCGCTCGACTTCACCCACTCAATCGGACTGTGCTCAGTCACCACTGGAGTCCCAGCCCCAAGCATCAAAGCACCGGGGTAGTGGGTGGAACCCAGAGTGGGCTGTGGACAGGAGATATTCCGGATGACTTTATCACACTGACCATGGTATGTAGGCCTACTGGTATTGATTTCGTTCGATAGTGAGCTAAGGGGAAAGTATGTTAAGCTATTTGGCGTAGAAGTTAAGCAATGGAGTTTTTAATAACATGTCCTACAGGGATGTTTTGCAGATTGTGCCGGAGCAATCGGCAGCGAGCATCACGGGGTCCGTCGGAGCGCTCGTTCATCAAGGTGCCGTGCACCAATTATAGAAGTGACGTGCTACACCAGCACATGAGCTCAGCAAGCCATTCTGCATCCGTTGCCATAGCTGCCCAGGCAGGTCGAAGTACATCTTTTCTGTTTATATAAATTGATTGACTTGATACAATAAATAAATAAATAAACAAGTAATAATAATAATAATAATAATTATTATTATTATTATTATTATTATTTCTTTAGCCCTGTCCATCAGTGAAGCATTCCAGCCCATCCTGAACCTGGAGCACGAGGCTATAATTGGCGGCTTCAAATGCCTGTATTGGCTGGTTAAAAGAGAAATGGCGCATCACACCAATTACAGCGCACTAATGGAGCTCGCGGAACTCCTTGGATGTGATTACTTTGCCAAGTTGAAGGTAGTACTTAAAATACATGTTGAAGGTTTGTGGTTTAACATAAAAAGTGTGGTAAACATGCGAGAGAGACTTTTCAGCGATGAACAGGTGAGTTTCATCATTCATACACATCTTAAAATCACGATGTTAGATGACTACTGAGTTAAATATCTTATATTCATTTCTCTCTGTGTGTAGATCAAAACAGACCTGCGAAGTAGGCTGCAGGGTGACAGCCTCACAGCCTGCATGACGATTAGCATAAATGGCCCACCAGTAGGGCAGTTCAATTACAGCAGAGCACTGGAGCTGTTTTTTGAAAAACCCAGAAGGATGGCCTGCAAGGACAAGACTTGCAAGATGTGCCATAAGTAGCCTAGTAAATGTTGCACTCTATGTTGTTTCTAACCGTTTTTCCCTTATGTAAATGACCTGCACTTTTTGTTACTTTTTTCTTGCTGCTGTACTGAGAGCACTTTTATTGGCCAGGAAACCATTTTACCTCAGTTTTTGTAAGTAGTTGTGACATTTAATTTCAATAAATACCTATTTTACAGTTCTACACAGCTTTGTTATTATTGTAGTACTACTACCCCCCCCGGACTATCTGTGCAACGTGTGACACGTTACGGCCCGACAACCCCCCCGGACCACTATCCGTGCCGCGCGTGATGCCCACCGAAGACTCACCACCTTGACTAAGCAATTTTCTGCGGGAAACACTGAGGCACTTTCCTGAATTTTGAGCTTTGGAGTGTTGGCTTCTTTATCTACAGTGGGGCAAAAAGTATTTAGTCAGACACCAATTGTGCAAGTTCTTCCACTTAAAAAGATGAGAGAGGCCTGTAATTTTCATCATAGGTACACTTCAACTATGAGAGACAGAATGGGGGGGAAGAATCCAGGAAATCACATTGTAGGATTTTTAATGAATTAATTGGTAAATTCCTCGGTAAAATAAGTATTTGGTCACCTACAAACAAGCAAGATTTCTGGCTCTCACAGACCTGTAACAACTTCTTTAAGAGGCTCCTCTGTCCTCCACTCATTACCTGTATTAATGGCACCTGTTTGAACTCGTTATCAGTATAAAAGACTCCTGTCCACAACCTCAAACAGTCACACTCCAAACTCCACTATGGCTAAGACCAAAGAGCTGTCAAAGGACACCAGAAACAAAATTGTAGACCTGCACCAGGCTGGGAAGACTGAATCTGCAATAGGTAAGCAGCTTGGTGTGAAGAAATCAACTGTGGGAGCAATTATTAGAAAATGGAAGACATACAAGACCACTGATAATCTCCCTCGATCTGGGGCTCCATGCAAGATCTCACCCTGTGGGGTCAAAATGATCACAAGAACAGTGAGCAAAAATCCCAGAACCACAAGGCAGGACCTAGTGAATGACCTGCAGAGAGCTGGGACCAAAGTAACAAAGGCTACCATCAGTAACACACTACGCCGCCAGGGACTCAAATTGCACAGTGCCAGACGTGTCCCCTTGCTTAAGCCAGTACATGTCCAGGCCCAT
The DNA here is from genome assembly GCF_027579695.1 of Neoarius graeffei. Taxonomy (NCBI): domain Eukaryota; kingdom Metazoa; phylum Chordata; class Actinopteri; order Siluriformes; family Ariidae; genus Neoarius; species Neoarius graeffei. The sequence goes on along the minus strand of NC_083592.1, from coordinate 22,832,842 downwards.
CTGAAGTTTGCTAGAGAGCATTTGGATGATCCAGAAGAGGATTGGGAGAATGTCATATGGTCAGATGAAACCAAAATAGAACTTTTTGGTAAAAACTCAACTTGTCGTGTTTGGAGGAGAAAGAATGCTGAGTTGCCTCCAAAGAACACCATGCCTACTGTGAAGCATGGGGGTGGAAACATCATGCTTTGGGGCTGTTTTTCTGCAAAGGGACCAGGATGACTGATCTGTGTAAAGGAAAGAATGAATGGAGCCATGTATCGTGAGATTTTGAGTGAAAACCTCCTTCCATCAGCAAGGGCATTGAAGATGAAACGTGGCTGAGTCTTTCAGCATGACAATGATCCCAAACACACCGCCCGGCCAACGAAGGAGCGGCTTCATAAGAAGCATTTCAAGGTCCTGGAGTGGCCTAGCCAGTCTCCAGATCTCAACCCCATAGAAAATCTTTGGAGGGAGTTGAAAGTCCGTGTTGCCCAGTGACAGCCCCAAAACATCACTGTTCTAGAGGAGATCTGTATGGAGGAATGGGCCAAAATACCAGCAACAGTGTGTGAAAACCTTGTGAAGACTTACAGAAAATATTTGACCTCTGTCATTGCCAACAAAGGGTATATAACAAAGTATTGAGATGAACTTTTGTTATTGACCAAATACTTATTTTCCACCATAATTTGCAAATAAATTCGTTAAAAATCAGACAATGTGATTTCCTGTATTCTTTCCCCCATTCTGTCTCTCATAGTTGAAGTGTACCTATGATGAAAATTACAGGCCTCTCTCATCTTTTTAAGTGGGAGAACTTGCACAATTGGTGATTGACTAAATACTTTTTTGCCCCACTGTATTTAATCAATTAATTTATTTGTCACATACATTAAATTACTAATGTAAAACATTAGTAGCCTATTTAAGCAATAGCTGTTTTCTCCACTGTTTTCCGACCTTTTGTGCTTAGTAAATGATACACTTCATTACACTCCACTGACCGACTTCCAATTCCGGACTTTTTTGAAAATGTAAAATATAGGCCTACGAGATGTTTTTTTGGGACTTAATTCGCGTTGGTCCTTCACTATTAATTTTTGAGACTGACGAGGCACTAAATACTGTGGAATTATTTTCTCCTTACTATGAAGTTTGTCATCTTAAACAAGTATCGGGAAATCTTGCAGCCCGACTCTACAGCCTCCAATGTTTAAGCGAACTGCTGAAACCATAATGTTTAAAGATTAAATCCTAGGCTAATCAAACCAAAGAAAAACACAGCCTTTCCAGGACGTTGTCTGCCGAAGCCTGTTTAACCTACAAAAGGCTTAATAACAAAGGTCTTGCTGCGGCTTCAACTTTTCACCTGATCACTTTTCAGTAGGCAAATATCATTATTACTACTACAACAAAAGGCCTAGTATTGAGACAAGTAGTTGCCTAGTAGTAGGACAGCCAAATAGTTTCATCAGTGGCCTACACCGAGCTTCTCTGGGACTAGACAGTAGCGGAGGCTGTATTTATTTATTTACGCCTATCCATGCTGCACTAGACAGTGTTTATGTAGAGAGCATGCACACTTCAATCAATCAATCAATCAATCAATCAATCAATCAATCTTTTATTTCAATTATATATAAACATATTCAAACTCGCTGTATGAGCGCATTAAAATCTTATGGCTTTTTAACTCACGGTAAAACTCCTCCGGGTTGAATTAACTAACTGAAATCAGCTGTTCTCAGCGTTTGATAAACCTGCTTTGTGAAATGGACAATCACTGCTCCTCCCCGTGGAAAAATGAGGGATAGCAGCTGGTTTTCACACAAGCTGCTTAGGGGCGTCACCAGTCAGGACTGCATTGACTACGTCATTGTGGGGGATAAATTATCTGCACGGACCAATCGGCAGACAGTCACGAACCAGTCAGGGGATAGCCAAGGGCCTGCTGAGGGCCAGTCACGGAAACGTGGAACAAATTCAATGGCTGCCACTGTATATAGAGCCCTGTGATGACCTGGCAACTTGTCCCGCCTTTCGCCCGTAGTCAGCTGGGATAGGCTCCAGCTTGCCTGCGACCCTGTCGAACAGGATAAAGTGGCTAGAGATAATGAGATGAGATCTATATATAGTTTTTCTGTTTGTTTAGAAATATTCTTAGCAATGTGGGCATAGAGCCATATATCCAGCCTGCTTGGGTGAAGTACGTAATAGAGCAGCTAAAACACACTGGTAGTTTACAGCGTTTTAATATTATTTCCCACCTATTATCTGAATTATCATTATCCTAATAAAAGGTCTATGAAGGAACTGAAGGAAGATTCTGGAAAACTGAGAATCTCGTGGCGCTCGTGCCTGCCTTTCTGTCTTTCTTTCTTTCTTAAGAGCAATTTGTGTTTTCATTTCTAAGCAAACTCCGTACTGGGCTTTTTTGTTTTTGTTTGTTTGTTTAACCTTTTCTGGCATCCACACCTACCTTTTATCCAAGTTTGCGGAGTCCCTGCATGTTCTGCGGTTCTCCATCTCTGCAGTACCGACATTCATACGTCCTGTTGTCAAATGCTGAGAGTTAATAGACCCCTTCGCATGTTTGTAAACAAACCAACCGTTGCCAGGATGCGAGTCCAGGATGTGCAGCCTGGACTCAGAAACAATGGCGCTGCCCATAGACTGGCATTATGAGCTGTCAGATTATGCCAAACAATTGTCGTTACAAGATCGAGAATGCTACATAAATAAGTTAACTCTAACAAGTGGACATCGCCTACTGGATCCGCATTTAATAAAAGAGTGGACGGACAATGTTAGTAAGTTCCCTGGTATACAATGGCCAGATATATACTCGTACCTTATTGACAAGACTTCTGTGTACACCCACGAAAAACTTCGTGCCTACAAGTCTTTAGACGCATATGATTATGTTATGTGCGGGCATGTACAACTTGATTAACAATGGGCCATTCATATTCATTTTGTTTTAATCAAATTATGCCAGTGATGTGATGGCAATGTGGCTTTAGCTACAACAGCAAATACCAACACTAAACAGCAATTTGCAGGAGGTAATGGCATGAAAGGAATGATAGTGTAAAGAGTGCAGCTAAGAGAAATCAGAGCTGCGTAAAAAGCGAGAGGCAGAGACCAGAAATGAAACTGAATGGGGCGGGAGCTAGGTTAGAGCAGTCAGCGTAAGTTGGCATTTAGAGTGAGGGCACACAATTTTACCTTTCCATCCTTGCTTTAAAATTGTGATTTTCGGCATACACAAATAATGATGGCACAAAATCTGGACTGCTTGAGTCAAGCGAGACCTCTCCTACAAACAAAATTGCATGCAAAGCTAAGTTAACATGCTAACAATATTCATTACATTGTGTAACTATGACCCAGCTAATCAGACAAATGTTACCAAAGTATTTTGCTACATCAATAAATGAAGAAAGAATAAAAAAGAAAGATTTAATAAATAGCCTGATCTTACCTGTGATGAAGTGGGCGCTGCAAACCCGCGCATTTTTGATGGTGCTTTCATCCCAGTCTACACATTTGATGGCTTGTAGTCATAGACGTTGGTGACTTTTTTTGAATGGGTGAGACCCTGCTGGAATTCTGAACATTTTAACCCCATCACTGCTACGATTCTGACACCCGACAACACAACAACTAGGCATTTCTGAGTCTTTTTTGGGTCCAGGCTGCGCGCGCAATTTCCGCTTATGTATGAATGACGTTTACTGCGAAGGGGTCTATAGGAGCCGCCTCTCACATTCAAACTCTACACGCCAGGACAATGCAGGCATTGTCAGAGCTCGCTTTCTGCCAATCCGAGTGCTGCATTTTAAAACCGCTGGCTACGTCCAACATCGCGCACTACCCTACTAAACAGTATGCCAAAATACCATCAGGTACTTTATCGGTCACCAGAGGTAATACAGGATGTACACTACCATTTTGGCCTACTTTTCAGTAGAGTAGTGTGCGGTTTGGAGTATAGTCAGCATAGTGGGTTAGCAGAGAACAGCCTTCGATGCAGGATTTTTTTTTCTTATTATTTCTATGTTTGTATCAGGAGTTCTTAAACTTTCTGCACCCTGGGATCTCTTTAAACTACAAATAATTACAAAGACTCTCTCAGAAGAGATTTATTTTATTCCTGAACTTTTCACTCACAGAACAAATTGGACAAAAAAAGAAAACAAAATATTAAAATAATTATAAAATTATGAAAATTATCCTTAAGTATTTTAGAATGCTAATGACACCGAGTAATAAAAACTAATTTTGAGAATGGTGGGTTGTGATTTTCACTTCTAACAAAATTTTTAAAAATCAATCACAGACCCACTGGCTATGTCTTATGGACCCCTGGGTGTCCTTGCTATTAACTCACTTGCAAGATATACTGTAAGTCGGGATACAATCATTTAGTATAAATACGGAGGTGATTCTAGGAAATTGCGCGCACTTATTGGTCAAGAAATTCAAACTATTTCTCCATAATCACCTCAAGCGACTCAGCAAAATGGCAGTCAATCGCTTCATTACCATAAGTGAGGAAGAATTACAGATTATGAAAGAAAATGCTGTTCCTAAAAGCACTAAAGATGCTACCTGTACAAAGTTTTGTCTAAAACTACTCAAAGGTAAGGTGGAACATATATAGAGAGTGGGGGGAAAAGCCCCCCTTAAGAAAAATTCAGTTTTTCTCCAAGTAGAAATGAACCATGTGTTTAGTTTTAATCATAGTTTTTGACAACAGTGACATGAACAATAATGCCACCTAAAGTTTGCCTAAAGTTAATACTTAATTTTTTTTTTAACAAAAACAAACATTGTGCCAAGGGGGCCTTTTACCCCCCCCCCCCCCCCCCCAGTGGGGTAAAAGGCCCCCTGAGGTGGGGCAATAGGCCCCCTCACTCAAAAAAAGCTGTTTGGATAGCAAAAGTGTTTACTTAAGCCTATAATGTGAAAGAAACAAGAAAATATCCCTAAATTAATGAATAGATGCATTATTTTATTATATTTCGCATTTTAATTTCAATTTTTTTTTAATTTCAATTATTTTTAATATTAAGTTCAAATTACTTGCTTTACTCAACCAGGTAAGCGAGATGTTATTAAAAACTATGTATCTGCTATTCAGAAATGTATGAAATACAGTAATTATGATAAAAGGAAACGATGCCCCCTGGGGACCATTTACCCTGCCATTAAGGGGGCGTTTTACCCCACAGACTACACTTTTACAAAAAAGGGTCTTACTTTCAAAATGTGATTTAACTTTTTATACCTAATGTATTTTTTTTAACGTACTGACTTGTCTACTCATACCACATACACAGCTGTGATATCTGACAAAATAGCAGCTATCTAAATACAGTTTTACTGATATCTGAAAATTATATCACTTACCATGAAATTTGATTTCTCTCCGCTGCGTTGCTGATATGCGATCCACAGTGGATATTTGTATATCCCTGTTGTCAAGCCAGTCCATAGCAACAAGAGAAATGTAACTTTGCGCCATCTGGTGGTTATTTTGGGTAAAACAGGCCAGGGGCGTATTACCCCACGGGGGCGTATTACCCCACTCTACTCTCTCTCTCTCTCTCTCTCTATATATATATATATATTAGTGCTGTCAAGCGATTAAAATATTTAATCGCGATTAATATCGCGACTGTGATAGTTAACTCGCGATTAATCGCAATTTAATCACACATTTTTGTCACATGAAAAACCATTGTAATTCTCTTATCAGCATAAAAAAGTGAATGGGCTTGCTTTGTACCAATGTTTTTTTTTTTTTTTTTTATTGCAGAGCATAACACGTCTTGTCACAGCCACTGCAAAGTCGGGCTGGAGCTGCCGATGGGAAAACGAAACCTAAGCCGAGCACCGTGGCTCTTCATCCCGAGGTGCGGGGCTAGCGTGCCCTGCCCGTGCTGGTTCTTTGGGGGGAGGGCAGAGGACTCTGGCTGTGCGGTGCGTGGCATTACAGTCTAGCTGCTATCGTTTTTCTAAGCAAAGTCTCTGTTCCAAGTTCCTGGCAGTTTCAAAAGCTTATGAAAAACCTACATCATGTCACAGAGCGTTAATCTTGCGATAAAAAAATTATCGCCGTTAAAATTGAGTCAAGTTAACGCGATAATAACGCGACATTTTTGACAGCACAAATATATATGTATATATCAGTGGCGGCTGGTAGTCTTTCAAACAGGGGAGGCTGGTCGGTTACGATATTTCCAGATTTTAAAAGAAAAAAGAAAAAACATCAATTTTGCCCATACTCTTGCCTCTGATCTGGCTGATTGTTGGCAGGGTCACAAACTGTAAAATAACAGGTTCTTTTGGCCCATTAGCCTACTGTCCAATATACATGATGGTGGTGTTGGGGGGGTATATTTTAACATTTTATATTTTAAAATTGTGGCATGTGGCATGTTGTTTAAAAATTGATCATTATTGAAACAGCTCTTTTTCAGGAACCTCAGCAGTAACAGCAGAGTGTTCTGGAACAGGCACAAGCACTGACCTTGGGGAGCTAAACATAGAGCTGGGTGCCACACATTTCATTCAATGACACTTTCCCTATATTTTACTTATTTTGACTGAGAAATGTTTTATTGACAATTCTGATAACCCTTCACTTTTAATCCAGGTCTGTAGTGTGAAATGTTCTTGGCTGTGTTTTTGTTTAAAAATGTTTTCCAAATTGTAGCTGTGTTTAATTCATATCCAGAAAAATATAGATTCCAATATAATATACTCAGCATAAACATTTTAAATAGATTCTATATTTTTGGTCCATCCATGACATATCACTAAAGTAGCCTATTTACTGTTGTTGATGTGGGTCACTTGCTGTTAGCCAATTCACTTTCATGTACCAGGAGAGCTGAAAGGAATGAGTATTATTCCCTACCTTTTTCACCAAGTCAATTTGAGGCGTTGGTCTACCCTGCTCTTTCATTTTAATTTTTCCTCGAAAGGAAGACTGGCAAATGGCTTCGCCAAAATTAAATCAGCAATGCTTGGCATCCGTGCGCAGCTTTCTTGCTAGCTGACTAGCCCCCTCAAGTTCAAGTTCAGTCACTCAAATAAACGAAATTTATGGAAACTAAGATAGCAAACTTGACAACACTATATTTACACTTGATCGTCTCATCTCGTCTTCTTCCGCTTTATCCGGGAGCGGGTCGCGGAGGCAGCAGTCTAAGCATGGAAGCCCAAACTTCCCTTTCCCCAGACACCTCGGCCAGCTCCTCGGGAAGAACACCGAGGCATTCCCAGGCCAGCCGAGAGACATAGTCCCTCCAGCGTGTCCTGGGTCTTCCCCGGGGCCTCCTCCTGGGGGGACATGCCTGGAACACCTCCCCAGGGAGGCATCCAGGAGGCATCCGAAAAAGATGCCCGAGCCACCTCAGCTGATTCCTCTCAATGTGGAGGAGCAGCGGCTCTACTCCGAGCTCCTCCTGAGTGACTGTGCTTCTCACCCTATCTCTAAGGGAGCGCCCAGCCACCCTGCGAAGGAAACTCATTTCGGCCGCTTGTATCCGCGATCTTGTTCTTTCGGTCATTACCCAAAGCTCATGACCATAGGTGAGAGTCGGAACACAGATCGACCGGTAAATCGAGAGCTTCGCCTTTTGGCTCAGTTCCTTCTTCACCACGACGGACCGGTAAAGCGACCGCATCACTGCGGAGGCTGCACCAATCCGCCTGTGGATCTCATGCTCCATCCTTCCCTCACTCGTGAACAAGATCCCGAGATACTTAAACTCCTCCACTTGAGGCAGGACTTCTCACCAACCTGGAGAGGGCAAGCCACCCTTTTCCAGTCGAGAACCATGGCCTCGGACTTGGAGGTGCTGATTCTCATCCCAGCCGCTTCACACTCGACTGCAAACCACCCCAGTGCATGCTGAAGGTCCTGGTTTGAAGAAGCCAACAGGACAACATCATCCGCAAAAAGCAGAGATGAAATCCTGTGGTTCCCAAACAGGATTCCTTCTGGCCCCTGGCTGTGCCTAGAAATTCTGTCCATAAAAAATTATGAACAGAACCGGTGACAAAGGGCAGCCCTGCCGGAGTCCAACATGCACTGGGAACAGGTCTGACTTACTGCCGGCAATGCAAACCAGACTCCTGCTCCGTTCGTACAGGGACCGGACAGCCCTTAGCAAAGAGCCCTGAACCCCATACTCCCGAAGCACCCCCCACAGAATACCACGGGGGACACGGTCGAATGCCTTCTCCATATCCACAAAGCACATGTGGACTGGTTGGGCAAACTCCCATGAACCCTCGAGCACCCTATGAAGGGTATAGAGCTGGTCCAGTGTTCCACGACCAGGACAAAAACCGCATTGTTCCTCCTGGATCTGAGGTTCGACTATTGGTCGAATTCTCCTCTCCAGTACCCTGGAGTAAACCTTTCCTGGGAGGCTGGGAAGTGTGATTCCCCTATAATTGGAGCACACTCTCCGGTCCCCTTTCTTAAAAAGAGGGACCACCACCCCAGTCTGCCACTCCAGAGGCACTGTCCCCGACCGCCACGTGATGTTGCAGAGGCATGTCAACCAAGACAGAACCAGAAGATCCAGAGACTTGAGATACTCAGGGCGGATCTCATCCACCCCCGGTGCCTTGCCACCAAGGAGCTTGCAAACCACCTCAGTGACTTCGGCTTGGTTAATGGACGAGTCCACCTCTGAGTCATCAGCCTCAGTCTCCTCAATGGAAGACATGACGGTGGGATTGAGGAGATCCTCAAAGTATTCCTTCCACCGCCCGACAATGTCCCCAGTCGAGGTCAACAGCTCCCCACCCGCACTGTAAACAGTGTTGGCAGAGTACTGCTTCCCCCTCCTGAGGCGCCAGACGGTTTGCCAGAATTTCTTCAAGGCCGACCGATAATCCTTCTCCATGGCCTCCCCGAACTCCTCCCAGTTCCGAGTTTTTGCCTCCGCAACTGCCCGAGCTGCAGCACGCCTGGCCTGCCGATACCCGTCAGCTGCCTCAGGAGTCCCGAAGGTCAACATGGCCCAATAGGACTCCTTCTTCAGCTTGACGGCATCCCTTACTACTGGTGTCCACCACCGGGTTCGGGGATTGCCGCCAGGACAGGCACCGGAGACCTTGCGGCCACAGCTCCAAACAGCTGCGTCCACAATGGAGGCAGAGAACATGGTCCACTCAGACTTAATGTCCCCTGCCTCCCTCGGAAGCTGGGAAAAGCTCTCCCGGAGGTGGGAGTTAAAGACCTCCCCAACAAAGTGCTCGGCCAGACGTTCCCAGCAGACCCTCACCATACGTTTGGGCCTGCCAGGTCTGTCCAGCTTCCTCCTCCGCCAGCGGATCCAACTCACCACCAGGTGGTGATCAGTTGACAACTCAGCCCCTCTCTTCACCCGAGTGTCCAAGACATAGGGCCGGAGATCAGATGAAACGACAACAAAGTCTATCATCAACCTCTGACCTAAGGTGTCCTGGTGCCACGTGCACTTATGGACACCCCTATGCTTGAACATGGTGTTCGTTATGGACAAACCGTGACTAGCACAGAAGTCCAATAACAAAACACCACTCAGGTTCAGATCAGGGAGGCCGTTCCTCCCAACCACGCCCCTCCAGGTGTCACTGTCGTCACCCACGTGAGCATTGAAGTCCCCCAGTAGCACAATGGAGTCCCCAGTCTGAGCACCCCTCAGTACCTCTCCCAGGGACTCCAAGAAGGCCGGATACTCTATACTGCTATTCGGCCCGTAGGCACAAACAACAGCAAGAGCCCTCTCCCCAATCCGAAGGCGCAGAGAGGCGACCCTCTCATTCACCGGGGTAAACTCCAACACGGCTGAGCTGGGGAGCTATAAGCAAGCCCACACCAGCCCGCCGCCGCTCACCATGGGTGACTCCAGAGAAGTGGAGAGTCCAGCCCCTCTCAAGGAGCTGGGTTCCAGAGCCCAAGCTGGGCGTTGAGGTGAGCCCGACTATCTCTAGCCGGTACCTCTCAACCTCCCGCACAAGCTCAGGCTCTTTCCCCCCCAGCGAAGTGACATTCCATGTCCCAACAGCTAGCCGCTGTGTCCGGGGATCAGGTCGTCGAGGCCCCTGCCTTCGACTGCCACCCAATCCACACTGCACCAGTCCCCTACTGCTACCTCTGTGGGTGGTGAACCCACAGGAGGTCGGGCCCACGACACCTCTTCGGGCTAAGCCCGGCCGGGCCCCATGGGCAAAGGCCCGGCCACCAAGCGCTCGCAAATGAGCCCCAACCCCAGGCCTGGCTCCAGGGTGGGGCCCCGGCTGCACCATACCGGGCGATGTCACGGTCCTCAATGGTTTCTCTATAAGGGTTTTGGTGAACTGCTCTTGGTCTGGCCTGTCACCTAGGACCTGTCTGCCTTGGGAAACCCTGACAGGGGCATAATGCCCCCGACAACATAGCTCCTAGGATCATTCAAGCACACAAACCCCTCCACCACAATAAGGTGGCAGTTCTTGGAGGGGTATTTACATTTTATTTACAATGAAAATATATACAAACTAAAAAAGCTGGTAGAAACCGTATGTAATGAATGAAATCGAAATGTAAGCTGATCTCTTACAATACACCACCACTTGCGAATCTGCATGGGACTGAACTGAAATTCACCGCTGCCTGTCTATATTTGAAACGAGCTGTCAATCAAAGAAAATATCCATCCACTTTCACCAATCACCAGTCTCGTCATGGAAACTGCCATGTCCCTCCCACTGTGAGGCTCGGAGTCCGTGGGCGGGCATTTTTGCAGTATTTGTCCAATAACCGTCTTGCATTTTGAGATTGAAAAGCGCATAGCTCCCAAATGCCATTGAAGTCCACTGAGGCTGGGAGTCCGTGGGACTCCGTGGGGCGGGCGTTTTCACAGTATTTGTCCAATAATCGTCTTGCATTTTGAGATTGAAAAGCACATAGCTCCCAAATGCCATTGAAGTCCACTGAGGCTGGGAGTCCGTGGGACTCCGTGGGGCGGGCGTTTTCGCAGTATTTGTCCAATAATTGTCTTGCATTTTGAGATTGAAAAGCGCATAGCTCCCAAATGCCATTGAAGTCCACTGAGGCTGGGCTGCATTGCGCTGTCACGAGGGGGAAAAACTCACGCACACATTAGACGAACTGGGGAACGTTATAATGGAATGATTTCGCACTGTAGTTGGGTTGAGCACATATATTTCTATGATTCTGGATCTGAAATAGCAATGTTATAAGGTCGGCTATAACATAAGCCTAGCGCAATTCATCCTACACGATTTTCGTCATTTTTAGAGGAGGCTGAGCCTCCCTCGTTGTCTTAGAGCAATCACCCAATATATATATATATATATATATATATATATATATATATATATATATATATATATATATATATACACACTACCGTTCAAAAGTTTGGGTTCACTTTGAAATGTCCTTATTTTTGAAAGAAAAGCACTGTTCTTTTCAATGAAGATCACTTTAAACTAATCAGAAATACACTCTATACATTGCTAATGTGGTAAATGACTATTCTAGCTGCAAATGTCTGGTTTTTGGTGCAATATCTACATAGGTGTATAGAGGCCCATTTCCAGCAACTATCACTCTAGTGTTCTAATGGTACAATGTGTTTGCTCATTGCCTCAGAAGGCTAATGGATGATTAGAAAACCCTTGTACAATCATGTTAGCACAGCTGAAAACAGTTTAGCTCTTTAGAGAAGCTATAAAACTGACCTTCCTTTGAGCAGATTGAGTTTCTGGAGCATCACATTTGTGGGGTCGATTAAATGCTCAAAATGGCCAGAAAAATGTCTTGACTATATTTTCTATTCATTTTACAACTTATTGTGGTACAACCCCGATTCCAAAAAAGTTGGGACAAAGTACAAATTGTAAATAAAAACGGAATGCAATAATTTACAAATCTCAAAATCTGATATTGTATTCACAATAGAACATAGACAACATATCAAATGTCGAAAGTGAGCCATTTTGAAATTTCATGCCAAACATTGGCTCATTTGAAATTTCATGACAGCAACACATCTCAAAAAAGTTGGGACAGGGGCAATAAGAGGCTGGAAAAGTTAAAGGTACAAAAAAGGAACAGCTGAAGGACCAAATTGCAACTCATTAGGTCAATTGGCAATAGGTCATTAACATGACTGGGTATAAAAAGAGCATCTTGATGTGGCAGCGGCTCTCAGAAGTAAAGATGGGAAGAGGATCACCAATCCCCCTAATTCTGTGCCGACAAATAGTGGAGCAATATCAGAAAGGATTTCGAAAGTGTTTGGCCAAGACTTACTCGACAGGTTGGCACCACTCATTGATTGTCGTCGCGGTCAATTGTGGGCCCAAATTACGACCCCACAGCCGTTGGATCCCACAAAACATGCACAAGCCTGTTGCGATGAGATTAGTGCAGACACTGACCAACCAAGCGCCACGGGAGACCAAATTTCCGATGAACTTCAGTTCATGTCTTTGTACACCGAGTCTGGTGTCAAAACACCCGACATCGCGAGTCCCCCTAGTGGCCACAATTATTTGGAAAACCACACCTCTTTCCTTTGTTCCTTGAGTAACTCAACCTCAGCTATGTACTGCCCTATCCTATCAGGTGAAGTGCGAGTCAATGGGACCACGGTCCTCAATGCAGCTATGACGCTTTGGTCTGAGAAGTCAGCCATCAGCCAGACTTTGTTTGACACACTGTGTCAAAGCCATTCCTGCCTCATATTCGTGCAGAAAAGCCACTGACTTCTCTCTGCTGAACAACCCCAAACCTCTGTTAAGGCTGTTGGTGTCTGTGCCATGACCATGACAATCGGAACAAGAGAGTTCCTCCATTTCTTGAGCATGGTCCCTCAACTCTCCAATTCACTCTTCATTGGGGCAGACATTCTGGTCAGGCTAGGAGCTCAGATACACATGGTAAACCAGGTAATCTGGACTCAAGCCAACGTCAAAAACCACCCACTCCTCGCTGACCCTGAACACATGCACTCTGAACAAACCATCCCTCAGGCATGCCAGGTAGCTAGTGAGTTTGACGTTGTTATTCCTGCTAGGATGGCCGGTTTTCCCCTTAAATTGGTCATTCTGAGAGGTCAAGAGCTTCCACATTCAGAGGCTTTCTTCCAACCTCTGCCTCTATTTCTGGAACTTAACCTAACAGTTTGTGGCACTCCTCTGCTTGAACTGAACCATCATTCATCTTACATTTGGGTGCAAAACTTGACCAACACTCCTCTCACCGTGCCTGCCCGCCACCCCCTAGGTCTGCTGATAGACAGATCATTCCATGACTTTGAACTAACAATTCCAGTCATAGGCAAACTGCCTCTTTCTTTGGTTGGACTAGAAGACAGTAGAAACACTTTCTTCACCGTCCCCAATAACATGATTCGTATCAAGCCACACGACATGCTGCGCGATGACCAAGTCTTCATGGCCAAAGCTGACACAGCAGAGGACATAATGGTATATGCCCTCTCCTCTCAGCCGGGTGAAAACACCCCTGCGTCAGATGCTGTAGATTCTCCATTAGGCGAACCATACCCAGGTTTCGAACTGGAGGTCCAACAACAGCTTACTAAGGCTGATAGCCTAACCTTGGACGCTCAGAAACAACAACTCTGCCAATTGTTTTATGATTTCAAAGACCTTTGGTCACGGGATTCTAATGACTGCGGAGTCACAGACCTCCACACCGTACGAATCCCCACTGATCTGGATGCACCACCAATGTTTGTGCGCCAGTACAAAATCCCTTTAGCAGCTTATGACTCTATCCAAGAGATCATAGACACTTTGCTGGAGAAGCAGATCATTCGAGAATGTAATTCCACATACAATTCTCCCTTGTGGCCCGTGCTGAAGCCTAATGGCAAATGGAGCCTCACCATTGACTACAGGCAGCTGAATAAGCAAGTCCCCTTGTCAAGGTGGCCAATGATCCATTTAGACCAGGAACTCGCCAAGGTGAGAGACGCTAAGTTTTTCTCCACCGCCAACGTGGCCAGTGGATTCTGGACGATGAAAGTCGATCCTAAAGACCAGTATAAACTAGCGTTCTCCTTTGCAAATTGGCAATTTACCTGGAACTGGTGCCCTTTTGGGTACTCCAACTCACCAGCTGAATTCAACATATTCTTACACAAGGCCATGAATGATGCTGCTGCTCGCTGAAACTTGATTTATGTTGACGACATCCTGATCAGATCGCAAATGTTCGAAGCTCATTTAATCAAAATTCGACATGTCCTTACTCAGCTTGCTAATGCTGGAGCCAAGCTCTCCATTACCAAGGGCCAGTAGTGTCACACAAAAGTTGAATATGTTGGCCTGCTCATGGGGCCTGATGGTATCGAACCCCAGTCAGGGAGAGTCCAAGCCATCCAAGACATTAAAGCCCCCACCAATGTGTCAGAGCTTAGGAGCTTTCTAGGCATCTGCAATTACTCTAGGCAGTTTATTGAGGACTATGCAGAAATTGCGTGACCACTCACAGAGCTTCTCCAAAAGGATAAGGAATTTCAGTGGGACAGTCCTCAAGAACATGCTTTCAGAGAAATGAAGCAGAAATTGTGCTCCACCCCCTGTCTTGCTTATCCAGACAAGGACAAAGCATTTTACTTTGAGGCCAGCTTCTCCACTCACTGCTTAAGTGCTGCCTTATCACAGCAGTATGACAAAGACAGGCGAGTCGTCGCAGACGCTAGCCGTTCACTTAGTAGTGTGGAGCTTAAATTCTCAAACTGCGAGAAAGCCCTGCTAACTACTGTTTGGGCTGTTGAACATTTCCGCAGCTACATTGGTGGTCAGAAAGTTGTGATAGAGACATGTCACCAACCTGTCTCTTTCTTAAACAGTCAGAGGCTAAGAGAAGGAAAGGTGTCCAATAGTCACATCGTGGCATGGATGATGGCATTACAGGGCTACGACATTGAGGTGAAGTACGCCCAGAACCATAAAATGGCATTGGGCCAAGGCTTAGCCGACTGCCAGTATTGCAATTGCGAGCAGGAGGCAGGAGAGAATCCTGCCCTCGTAACTACACCTTCCCTTTTGTCAGACCACCACTATTATGACGATAACTCTTGTAAAGACCTTCCCATGGTCTACGTAGATGGTTGTTCCTTCCATCATGAGAATGAACTGCGAGCCGGCGTTGGTATTGTTTGGACAACAGGCCCTCTGAAAGGACAATACCAGTACCAAATCGGAGCCAGGACAAGCCAATACGCAGAGATAGCAGCAGTGCTCATCGCTTTACAGCAAGCTAGCAAAGTGAACAATGAGCAGCTAGTCATCTGCTCTGACTCCAATTATGCCCATCACAGCTTCATTTCTCACTCCCCCACATGGAAAATGAATGACATGAAAAATGCTAGAGGAAAAGTAGTCAAACACTCTGAACTTTTCCTGGCATGTGACAAACTGGTGGCAGGCCAGGGAATGACCGTGTACTGGAAGAAGTTGAAAGGGCACTCCCAAGTCCCTGGACCTGATAAGGTTGGTAACGATGAGGCTGACCACCTCGCCAAGGCAGGAGCTATGGACAGCCCCCCCCGGGAGTTCCAAGAGGGATGGCTCCCTGAGAAACCGTGTCATGTTGTGAACGCCATTACCCACTGACAGGCTAGAGAAGGGCGTGAAGACCCTAAACCCCAGTTGTTGACCGTCCATTTAGGTAGACAACCAGGTGACGCAGATCTGGTAACTATGCAGGATAGGGACCCAACTATCAGCCAGATTCGCAACTTTGTCACAGACCCAAGGGCATCCCCTATATCAGAAGTGGCGCTACAACAATCAAAGGACCTAAAACACCTCCACAACCTCCAGCACTGCCTGAAGCTTGAGAAAGGGCTCCTGGTGTATGTGCCTCGTGGCCAAGGACCACCCCGCTGGGTTGTTCCTATGGACCATAGGGGAGTTATGCTGCAATATGCTCATGACAGTCCATGTGGAGGCCATAGAAGTGCTAGGGCCACCTACAAGACCCTTCAGCCGATAGTATATTGGCCTTTCATGATCAAAGACATGACCGAGTATGTCAAGGGATGCCTTGTCTGTTGTCAATTTTGCCCATCCAAACCGCTAAATAGAGCTCTACTGCAAAGTTGAGGAATTACCTTCCCCTGGTCCAACCTCCAAACGGACTGGATCGGTCCGGTCCCAAAATCTTCCCGGGGTAACAAATACCTCCTTACCGTCACATGCACTTTCACAAAATGGATAGAATGTCTACCAGCTCCCAACGATACCACAGAGACCACTGCTCTCCTTCTCATGAACCATGTGTCCAGCCACTGGGGCCTCCCTCTATCCATCGACTCAGACAAAGGCACTCATTTCACTGCTGGTGTAATGGCTGCGCTGTGGAACATGTTAGGCGTTGAGGCGAAATTCCATATCGTGTACCACCCTCAATCCTCTGGTCAGGTTGAACGAGCCAATCAAACCATTGGGAGCATGCTGTGGAAGTATGTCACCCACTATGGTAAAGATTGGGATGTGAAACTTCCCTTGGTGCTAATGGCCATTAGGTCCACCCCTCATCGCACCACTGGAGTCACACACTTTGAGATAATGACTGGGCGGGAGATGGTTCTCCCACTGCATCTCCTGTACAGACCAGAGGACATGAGCATCGCAACTGCATACACCGCACATCAATATGTCGCCGACCTACAACGCCACCTACAGTCAACCTTTGCATGGGCCCAAAAGAATCTTAAAACGAGAGTAAAAAGACAAAAGGCCTACTACAACCAAAAAGCCTCCCATCACGAATATCAAATAGGCGACAAAGTCCTATACTTCAACTTTACCAAGCCGGTAGGAGTCTCAAAGAAGTTCCTACCACACTGGTCGGGACCTTTCAAGATCATGGGAAAACTGTCCCCCATCGCGTATCGCATTAGGACATCCAGGCCTAATCAAACGCCCTCATATTGATGGGTCCATAGCAATCAAATCAAGCCTTTTGAACAGTCCTCACTCCAAAAAGGGCGTGGACGATAGTTAGGCCCATCCTGTCCACCTAGCTTGTACGCCTCACTCACCCATAAGCATACACTAACATTCCCAGTCACATTTACCAAACCCTGCAGGGAACTATACTAACTGTTAACATGCATTCTGCTCTAGTCAATAACACTGTGCATGCCATAGACAAGTTGGCCGAAATAATCAAGAGCGAGATCAAATACATCCGGGTAGTAAGGGATTTGATGCAAGACCTGCTTAGGGAAATTGGCAGCTCAATCAGTACCCTGAGTACTGGTAAAATCCCACCGTATCTGATACCCCTTAGCATGGTAGATAAAATACTAAAATCCGCTACTACTACTAATGTGTATTCATCGCAAATACACCTGGCCTATAGTCTTGGCAGTGCTATCCCCATTTTTGTGAATCCACAAGACTTAGAGATAGGATTCATGCTGAACCTACCCATCATTGAGAAAAACAACATATATAGACTGAAGTCTGTCCTCAACGTGGGTTTCTGGAAAAACAATGTCCGTATACGCATACAGACACCACCCATGGTAGCATTCCATGATGACAGCCCTCTGTCTACTTTATTCCCAACTTAGAGATGTGCACCTCCACTAAAGAGCAACCCATTCAAAATATCTGTGGATATTTTATTACTACATTTATTAACTATATCAATAATTTCCCTCTGATCTACTGGTGTAAGAAACATAGAACAAGAATTCCTCTTTATAATATTATCAATACAATCATCATTTGTTACCGGATCAGAGATATTTTGAGCTAATCTTGGTCCAACATTAACAAAAAATTGTTTAAAACTATTAGCAACTACATCCATGTTATAATTTTCGATACCTTTGTCATTAAAATATTTAGGGTAATGTACCATATTTGTCCAGAGCCATCTTAAATAATACTATTTCATATATTCCATATTCCTTTAATATTATTTTTGCTATTATATATTAATATACGGGCGGCACGGTGGTGTAGTGGTTGGTGCTGTCGCCTCCAAGAAGGTCCGGGTTCGAGCCCCGTGGCCGGCGAGGGCCTTTCTGTGTGGAGTTTGCATGTTCTCCCCGTGTCCGCGTGGGTTTCCTCTGGGTGCTCCGGTTTCCCCCACAGTCCAAAGACATGCAGGTTAGGTTAACTGGTGACTCTAAATTGACCATAGGTGTGAATGTGAGTGTGAATGGTTGTTTGTGTCTATGTGTCAGCCCTGTGATGACCTGGCGGCTTGTCCAGGGTGTACCCCGCCTTTCGCCCGTAGTCAGCTGGGATAGGCTCCAGCTTGCCTGCGACCCTGTAGAAGGATAAAGTGGCTAGAGATAATGAGATGAGATGAGATATTTATTTTCTGCCTCTTTGGTTCTTAATTTAATAAATTCTCTATATAGAGTGTTTTTCTTCTTACAGGCATTTTGTAATCCCTTAGTAATCCAAGGTTGGTCATTATAGTTTTGTTTTGTACTCTATTGCTTCAGTGGGCAATTTTTATCATATAATAATTTGAATATACTTAAGAAGTTATCATATGCTCTATCAATGCTATTCTCTATATAAACTGATTCCCAGTCTTGCATTAATAAATCATTATTTAATGCAAACATGGCTTCTTCTGTCCTAACTCTTCTATACTTAAGTTTATGGTCTGTCACATTTCTCTTACAATTACAGTCATAAGTTGTAAAAACTGGTAGATGATCACTGATATTACTGATTAATATTCCACTTATAATGTTATTATTTATATCATTGGTAACTATATTATCTATTAAGGTAGCATTATGGTCAGTAATTCTGGTGGGTCTGGTAATTTTGGGGTGAAGACGCAAGGCCAATTTATGCTGACAACGCAGTCCTCGCAGATGGTGTCGCAGATGGCGTCTGCGTAGCCCCCCCTTCACAGATGCTCTGTGCGCACCTCCCAAAAATTGTGACCACCGCAGAAGCCTCGCAGACAGTGTCGCAGACAAGAGGGCTCTGATTGGTCCACTCTACATCCGCTGTACACGCACTTCCGCTTCCCTACTTTCCCGGTTTGTTTTGTTTTCACTACCGCCATTTTTAAAAACACGAGCAAAGATGGAGCAGCATGAAGAGCGGTTGATTGAGGAAGTGAGGAAGTACGTACATCTACACGACTCCAGTTCTAGTCATTATAAGTAACCAGAGGATAAACACTCCACTAACCACACCCACCAACTACTCCTAGCGATTTCGCAACTTCGCGCCCCCTTGTGTTGTGGCGGTGAATAACATCGCGCACGCCTATTACTCCCCGCTCAACGATAAATTACAACTGTCTGTGAAAAGCTATCTGCGAAAGCCTTGTCGCAAGAGCATGCAGAGGCCCTCATACTGTACATGGTATTAATAAATTCCTCAGTCATACTGTGCTTATTAGGGTTCAACAGATCAATATTAGTATCCCCACAAATGAAGATAACTTTTTTATTATCTTCTGTGAATGTCTTTTCTACCCAGTCCTTAAACGCCTCTATACTAGTTTCTGGCACTCTATATATACAGCTAATTAATACATTTCTACTTTTTTCAATATTAATTTCGATTGTGGGGCGGCACGGTGGTGTAGTGGTTAGCGCTGTCGCCTCACAGCAAGAAGGTCCTGGGTTCGAGCCCCGGGGCCGGCGAGGGCCTTTCTGTGTGGAGTTTGCATGTTCTCCCCGTGTCCGCGTGGGTTTCCTCCGGGTGCTCCAGTTTCCCCCACAGTCCAAAGACATGCAGGTTGGGTTAACTGGTGACTCTAAATTGACCGTAGGTGTGAATGTGAGTGTGAATGGTTGTCTGTGTCTATGTGTCAGCCCTGTGATGACCTGGCGACTTATCCAGGGTTTACCCTGCCTTTCGTCCGTAGTCAGCTGGGATAGGCTCCAGCTTGCCTGCGACCCTGTAGAAGGATAAAGCGGCTAGAGATAATGAAAATGAGAATTTCGATTGTTAAACATTCTAATAAGTTATCAATCACCATTGTCATGCCATCTATTAGCTTATAATTCAAATTACAGTCAACATACACCACCACTCCTCCTCCACCTTTATTTTTCCTGTTTATGTATATAATTAAATTCATATCCAGCCAGTTCAAAATCCACTCCTTTCTCCATGTCAGTCCAGGTCTCTGATATGGCAATTATGTTGAATGGATGAGTAAACTGACTTAAGTATTTCTTGATGTGTTTGAAGTTAGCATACATGCTTCTGCTATTGAAGCGTATTATTGATAATTTTCCCACAGCCTTAGTGGACTGATCGTAATGTTCCTCTGTGTAATAGTGGCAATTGTCATTAATGGTTGAGAAAAAGTTATTGTCTGGGTCTATGTCATTTTCTATATCCAATAGTTTATGGTCAGTGAATTAATGTGGTTTCAGTTCCAGGTTTTCATAATCAACAAGCATTTGTGTTAGCCGAGTAGTGTTCCGAGTAATGGATGAAAAAGTTATTTCGGTGTGTGTCATGGTCAGTGATGGGAATAACGGCGTTAGAAATAAACGGCGTTACTAACGGCGTTACTTTTTTTAGTAACGAGTAATCTAACTAATTACTTTTTACATCGTTATAATGCCGTTCCCGTTACTTACAATAAAATACTATGCGTTACTTTATTAAAGCTGTTCTCATCTGGCACGCTGCTCGTTCAGCCTTTCTTTACTCTGCTTTCGTGTGGGGCGGGGAGACACGAGACAATGGCACAGTAAGCCAATCAGAGTAGATTTGGACAACATAGATACGTAGGTAGGCCACGCCTACTGCACTACTGCGCGCTCTTTCAATCGGAAGACCCAGCGATGGCGAGCAGTCAGCCCAGCACTGCGCTTTCACATTGGAAATACAGCCATTACTTTTCATTACTTTAAATAAAAGGCAAGAGTGTTTACGTGCAATGCACATTATGTCGAGGAACAAAGCGTTTGTCCTCGTCAGTGGCCAGTAATTAGTAACATAATTTTAATAACTACAAAAATATATTAGTACATTTGATAGATGTCTTATCTCACATTGTCCCACAAAAATATTAATATAGTGTAGATAACGTTACTAATTGGTTCTGTTAAGTGTCCATTTCAGTCATTAAACACATTTAACATTCACTTTTATTATGATTACACTAATTGAATTTGATTTTTTTTGAGGGGAAACAAAATGTAATGGAATAATTACTTTCCCTGGTAATTAGTTACTTTTATGACAAAGTAACTCCATTACTAACTCAGTTACTTTTTGGGAAAAGTAACTAGTAACTATAACTAATTACTTTTTGAAAGTAACATGCCCAACACTGGTCATGGTTGAGTTTGGTGTCCTGTCACGTCGGTATTGATTACCATACAGTCCCGATAGCCATCACTGGTATTTGTCCAAGTCCTCGATGTTTCGTATGACCAGAACTCTAGCCTCCTCCGGTGTACCGTTCAGCTTAATGAATACTTTGGAGTTGGTGAGCCATGTAGATTGAATTTTATTTTCTTTCTTCAGATGTCGTGCTTTTCTGGCGATGTCAGCATTATGTTTTGTCAGGTGCTCGTTGATGTAGAGTAACTTTGTAAAGGTGTTTAAATTAGTGAAGGCGATGTCCGATGCTGTAGTATGCTCTGGCCCCATCCCAATGCGGCGTGGCGATGTAGCTTACAGCAGGTTATGGTCGCTGAACTGCTGGCTGTCCAGGTGGTGCTCTGAAAACAGTGTGGGCTTTATAGATAATTGGGCTAATTTTGAGGGCACTGCTGGCCTGTTAGGGCGGGACGGTATCCATCCCACTCGGGAAGGTGCTGCTCTCATTTCCTGCAGCATAGGTCATAGTCTCAGAACAGGCCTAGTTAATTTCTGACAATCCAGAGCCAAGGCCAGGGAGCAGACGAACAGGCTAAACCGACTGTCTGCTAGCTGCACAGAGTCGTCACTCAGGGTCCACTACATCGAGACTGTGTCTGTTCCCCGAGCTCAACAAAAAGGTAGAAATTTTCAGAGAGTTTGTTCCAGTAACCTAATCAATATAAAATTAGATCATACTGACTGTACAGCCGCTGCCAGCACCTTTGATCTAAAGGTGGGGCTATTAAATATTAGATCTCTTACATCTAAAGCGCTAATGGTTAATGAACTCATTACTGATCAGGAGTTTAATGTACTGTGTTTAACAGAAACATGGATTAAGCCAAATGAATATATAGCATTAAATGAAGCGAGTCCTCCTGGATACAGTTATATACACCAGCCTCGTCTAACTGGCAGAGGAGGAGGCGTCGCGGTTATTTATAACGATTATCTAGGTGTAACACACAAACCTGGTTATAAATTTAATACATTTGAAGTTCTTCATACTCATATAATGTATGTAGCCTCGAAAAATAAGTCTACTCAGTTAATTCCATTGCTTATTATTTACAGGCCCCCGGGGCCATATTCTGAGTTTCTTTCTGAATTTGCAGATTTTATCTCAGATCTGGTTATTTCCTTAGACAAAGCTTTAGTTGTCGGAGATTTTAATATTCACTTCGATAACCCAGAAGACCCTTTAAAAACAGCGTTTGTGTCCATCTTAGACTCAGTCGGGATTAAGCAGAATGTCATAGGACCGACCCATAATGGTGGTCACACCCTTGATCTAATACTAACATTCAGATTAAACGTAGATAATATAGTCATACTTCCACAGTCTGAAGTTATCTCAGATCATTGTCTCATCTCATTCAAGATATGTCTGAGTAATAATATATGCACCTCACCATACTACTGTATTAAACGTACTTTCACGTCAACTACTGCACAGAGCTTTATAAATGATCTCCCAGAGCTGTCAACTTTGATTGGGTCACTGTCAGCCCCTGCAGAACTTGATCAGGCAACTGAATGCTTAGAGTCAACATTCCGCCATACTTTAGATAATGTAGCTCCTCTAAAAAGGAAAATGGTCAGAGACAAAAAATTAGCACCCTGGTATAATGATGACACTCGCACATTAAAACAGACCACTCAAAAATTGGAACGTAAATGGCGTCAAACAAAATTGGTAGTGTTCAAATTAGCTTGGAAGGAGAGCTTCCTGAAGTATAGAAAAGCTCTTAGTGCTGCGAGATCAACATATTTCTCCTCCCTAATAGAAGATAACAAAAATAATCCTAGATTCCTATTTAATACTGTAGCAAAATTAACCAGGAATAAGTCCACTATCAACACATGCACACCTGCAGTATGTAGTAGCAACGACTTCATGATTTTTTTTAATGACAAAATTGAGAATATCCGACAAAAAATACAAACTACTAATTTAAGGTTAGACAATGAAAGTGACCTTGTAGTTAACTATATAACTGTATCAGATCATCAGTTAGAATGTTTTACTCCCCTAAAAGAAACTGAATTACTTTCATTAATCTCTACATCAAAAGCCACAACTTGTGTACTAGATCCCTTACCGACACATCTATTCAAATAGATAATGCCTGGAGTAATTGAACCGCTTCTAAAAATAATAAATTCTTCTCTTACGATTGGCTATGTACCCAAATCCTTTAAACTAGCAGTTATCAAACCCCTGATTAAAAAACCTGACCTTGATCCCTGTCAGCTGTCCAATTATCGGCCAATATCAAACCTCCCCTTTATCTCCAAGATCCTTGAAAATGCTGTGGCACAGCAGTTATGCTCATATTTACATAGGAATAACATCCATGAAATGTATCAGTCAGGATTTAGACCTCATCATAGCACAGAGACAGCACTGGTTAAAGTAGTAAACGACCTACTGTTGGCGTCTGATCAGGGCTGTGTCTCGCTACTTGTGTTGCTTGACCTTAGTGCAGCATTTGATACCATTGATCATTCCATTCTTCTGGATAGACTAGAAAATGTTGTGGGAGTTAAGGGAATGGCCCTCTCCTGGCTCAGGTCTTATCTAACTGATCGTTATCAGTATGTTGATATAAATGGTGATATTTCTAGATGTACCGAGGTAAAGTTTGGTGTTCCACAAGGTTCTGTCTTGGGTCCACTGCTTTTTTCTCTATATATGTTACCTCTGGGTGATATTATTCATAAACATTGTATTAGTTTCCACTGTTATGCTGATGACACACAGTTGTATGTCTCTGCAAAACCTGATGAGAGACACTAGCTTAATAGAATTGAGGAATGTGTTAAGGACATTAGACACTGGATGCTTATTAATTTCCTTCTGCTTAACTCTGACAAGACTGAAGTACTTGTGCTAGGACTACATACAGCTAGAAGTAAGTTTTCTGATTACACAGTGACTCTGGATGGCCTTTCTGTTTCTTCACATGCAGCAGTAAAAGACCTTGGAGTGATTATTGACCCCAGCCTTTCATTCGAAACTCACATTGATAACATCACCCGGATAGCTTTCTTTCATCTCAGAAATATTGCAAAGATAAGAAATTTAATGTCATTGCATGATGCAGAAAAACTAGTCCATGCTTTCGTTACCTCCAGGTTGGATTATTGTAATGCCTTACTGTCTGGATGTTCCAATAAGTGCATAAACAAGCTCCAGTTAGTTCAAAATGCAGCAGCAAGAGTCCTTACTAGAACTAGAAAATATGACCACATCACGCCTGTCTTATCCACACTGCATTGGCTCCCAATCAAATTTCGTATTGATTATAAAATACTACTATTGACCTTTTAAGCACTAAATGGTCTCTCACCACAGTACTTGAGTGAACTTCTGCTCCTCTATGACCCGCCACGCCTACTTAGATCAAAAGGTGCAGGCTATCTGCTGGTACCTTGTATAGTGAAGGCTACATCAGGGGGCAGAGCCTTTTCTTACAAAGCCCCACAGTTATGGAACAGCCTTCCAAGTAATGTTCGGGAATCAGACATAGTCTCAGCATTTAAGTCTAGGCTGAAAACATATCTGTTTAGTCAACCTTTTGTTAATGGTGTTTATGAGGTAAAGAAGTAGATCTGGAGGGTCCTCAGACATAGAGTGTTTTGGTAAACTGGGATGTATGGATGCTGTCAGTCCCCACTCGCTTGCTCACTCGAGTTTGTTGACGGTGTAGTGGCTGGCTGCTTTATGTCCCGGGGCTCCCTCATGCCTGTGTTACCTTCTGGCTCTCTCCTTTTAGTTATGCTGTCATAGTTAGTTGCCGGAGTCCCTGCTTGTACTTGGTGCAATATGTATACTGTTCCTACTTATTCAGGTGACATTGGGCATACCTAACAACCTGTGTTTTCTTTCCCTCCCCCCCACCCCAAATCTGTCCCTCTGAGTTACATGGAGTCAACAAGAAATCTTTTGGTGGAGAGGGTGGAGACCTCGACTGGCTATCGTAGCCTGCAGGGAATCGGCCATCAGACATTCTGTCGCATGTCCCAGACCCGGTGAAATGTAACTGAATTGTCTTGGCCAGCCCTAAGGGTCCCATCTGCATCTCATCATTGCTGAGGAGTGTGCTCCCATCACCCAATCAAGCATCCAGCCAGAGCAGGTCATGATATATTTTACCATATTAACATGCCATTGTTGTGTGTTATGCCTGATGTAAAGACTCTCGTCTCTGCGCGCCTACCACACAGATTTAATACTTGTCATTTTTAGGGCATACCTAACAACCTGTGTTTTCTTTCTCTCTCTCCCTCCCCAATCTGTCCCTCTGAGTTACATGTTGATCCTGGGATTGAGATGCTGGCCTCTTCTGCCCCTCGGACCTGCTTGATCCATCCTTGTGCCCTGTGTCTGGTCGGAGTTTTATCGCACCGCTCCTGTGAAGGACGGCCCCATGAGGACAGTTGAGGGTTATACCTGTTAAAACTGTTATTATTATAGTCGGGCTGTCTGTTGTTGCCCAAGTGAGGATGGGTTCCCTTTTGAGTCTGGTTTCTCTTGAGGTTTCTTCCTCATGTCGTCTGAGGGAGTTTTTCCTTGCCACCGTCGCCACAGGCTTGCTCATTGGGGATAGATTAGGGATAAAATTAGCTCATGTTTTAAGTCGTTCAAATTCTGTAAAGCTGCTTTGCGACAATGTTTATTGTTAAAAGCGCTATCCAAATAAACTTGATTTGATTTGATTTGATGTAGACGTTCGTACCTTTCAGTTTCCTTCCTTGTTTCAGCAATGTAGCTTTATGTTTCCGATTGATGAATCTCATGATGATTGCAGTGTTTTCCTTGTCTCTCCTGGGTAGAATGTGGCAGGCCTCAACATTGCTGCAATCAATATCGATTCCCTTTGTGTGTAGGAATACCGACACTTGTTGCTCCACGGAGTTGCTGCCCAGTTCATCAGATTTTCCCTCCCTTGTCACTGCTTTTGCATATGACCTGGGTTTAATCTGAATCCCAGTGACGATGACGCCGTTCATCCTGGTGTACTGTTCCAATTCAGCAACTCTGCATTCCAGGTGGGCAAGATGCCGGTCCTTCTCGGCGTTCTGCAGCCTGAGCGACTTCACTTCCGTCACCAGCTCCATGATGGTTTTCTGTTGTTGTTTAATAACAGAAACTTCTTCTGCCAGAAAGTCGAGTGACTTTTTAATGTCCTCGCCTTCCTCAGCTGTAAAGTTCTTTTTTGGTGGCATAATTCACTAATAAAGCCATCCAATTCGGTAAAATGTTTGGAGAATCGTTTCCTCACCTTACTGCCTTTCCGAAGTTTCCCACCAGAGGAAGTGACATAACCATTCAACCATTCACACACACTATTTTCCTTATTTTCTTTGCTTTTCAGTTTTACTCACTTGCTACTCACACACAGTCACACATGCAACACGTGTTCTGGTTGGGAGAGCTCTGCTCTCTCCTTCCTTTTCTATCCTCTGTTACTTCAACAACACAACATTAATTAACCACAGGTGCATTGACTTTGCCACTCACCTTCCCTGGCCCTGTCCTCCATTCACAAACTGATGCTAGGCCATGCCCCCGCTGCCACAAGTAAGTTATCAGAAACATGTGAATAATGTCATGTAGCCATGAACTTTGTTTTGTATGTAGATATTTTAAATAATCTAAATTTGAAGTAGTATCACTGGCTAAAGTTTGTACTCACCTTGTCTAAGAATTAACAAATATTGGTGTTCTGCAGGGAAGAGACTGAACTGGGCCTGTTTTCTCATATGGGCCCCAGATTGAATAACTGCTTCAGTGTCTGCTGTTGCCAGGAATCAGTGAAGAATTTAACATCTTCTTTTTCTTTTTTCTGCTCTCAAACTTCTTCTGGTCCCAAGAAGTATTGTTAATAAGTAATAATTAAAATAAACTTGCGCAGATAGTGGCGAATTTCTGTTCAGCTATTTTTGTGACCACTCGGCGTGTGACATCATTTAAGACAAACAAACCGCTTGAGTTGAGTCCACTTCCGTTTACTTACGTTGCCGTTCGGCTTGAGTGCAGATGTGCGTTCAGTAATTTCCAAAGAAAAAGCATGCCTTATTGTTGTGCAGTGAACTGTAACAACGGGACCAGTTCAGGAAGAAGTTTTTACCTTTTACCGAGAGAGGAGAAGAGGCAGAGAGAGTGGATTGGCTTTTTCCGAAAAAGGAGAAGAGGCGGAGCAAGTGGGTTGGCTATTTCCGAAATAGAAGAAGAGGTGGAGCGAGTGGGTTGGCTTTTTCCAAAAGAGGAGAAGAGGCAGAGTGAGAGGGTTGGCTTTTTCTGAAAAAGGAGAAGAGGTGGAGCGAGAGGGTTGGCTTTTTCCGAAAAAGGAGAAGAGGTGGAGTGAGTGGGTTGGCTTTTTCTGAAAGAGGAGACGAGGTGGAGAGAGTGGATTGTGTGCATGAAGCCAGAGGGTTGGCTTTTTCTGGAAGAGGAGACGAGGTGGAGAAAGTGGATTGTGCATGTGAAACAAAATCAAGCAGTCAAAGAAGAAACGGACCAGCAACACTCAAGCAAAAAGGAGAAGATTGGAGGTAAACATTTTTACTTTTGCTTGCGATTGACAAGTCAAGAATCCTGAGGGATCCTGTACAATCATTGTGGAAATGAGACAAAGGGATATTTCCTCGCTTAGAGTAGACTATAAATAGCATAACTGTAGCGGGAGCAAAGGGGGCTACTGCGCCTTTAAACTCGTGAACGCGCTGGGCAGCACGAGAGGGGGCGTTTACGAGCGGCGGGAGGATTCAGTGACAGTAGAGGCAAGCTGAAGTTGTGTGTCCTGGGAGCAGTCTACGTGTACAGATCGATAAACTCATATTGAGTGTCGAGTAAGTGTTCCTTTGTAGTTAAAAAGTGCAACGTTAGTACGTCTTGGTTGGGTAGTGGTGTGTTTGCCACCCTCCGTTTGTTTTGTTGTTGTATAACACTGTGATACGAACTGCTGGCAGTTGTAAATGGGTGTAGCTAATGCTAATGATACGGGAAGATAAACACTGAAGGGGGTATGAATAGAAAGGACAACAAAGACATCAAGAGGGATGTGAAGTTGTGTAGAAACGTTCGTATTATCCGTTAGATGTGTTTATCGCTCGCTAGAGCCGTTTTATTTGCGTTGCCAGGACAGCTCTGGAAAATTGTTTTTGAACTATCCGTTACGCTAGCTGCCACTTTGCCGCCGTCCACCCGAACGTTCCGAAGCCATCCAGTAACCTGTGTCAGAAGACAGCTGACAGATTACCCTGCCCTCCATGTCCAGCATCGCGACGGGATTTCTGGTTGGTCGTGGATAATTAATACACTACACTTCACATACAACACCGCTGATAACACTCACAGAGTCAACTGAACTGAACTGAACTTGACTCGCGTTGACCCGTGCCACTGCACACGCACATACTCACGCACGCGCACCCTCACTCGCTCGCGCACACACTCGTTCGCCGGGTCAACTGAACTGAACTGAACTGGACTTGTGTTGACCCGTGCTTCTATATACACACACACACACACACACACACAGTGGTATCTGGAGAGACTTTGGGATTGCCCTCGCCACTGAGCCAGCCTCCATTTCACCCATCCACTCACACACACACCCACACACACACCCACATGCTTTGCCGTGCTATGCACAGCCCACGTCCAACTTAAAGGTGTTTTGTTTTTTTGTGGTTACAAGAAGCACCTTCTCTTAATGTAGTTACAAAAGATATGTCTTTGTGTGTTTACATGTGAATGAGATATATTACTGATGTTACAGACTGTGAGTTGCGCTATGATTGCCAACCTCAGTGAATGTTAAGACATTTAAGGTATTGGGTGTTAAATACATTTTCCCTACTGTGAAACTCATTTGAGGTGGTTGACGTTTTATATATTTTCTTTTCTTACTGTGAGTCTCGAATGAATATTACCAATCACTTATACAACTATAAGTGTTTGGGCATTAGTTCTGTGGTACTATACATTTGGGTGGAATTATAAATCACATTGGTGTTACCATCCATAACCATCATCATCATTACGGGAGTAGTAACTGACTTAACCAGTAAATAACTGCAATTAGTTCCCCGCTATAGTAGTTGTTTACACTGTGCTACAGGCCTAGTGACTGTTTTCATTTAGGTCTATTCTAACCTAGGGGTAGGGGCGCCTCACCTGTGTAGCTGGGGTTGGAATAGTAGTGGGGTGGTGACGGGTTGGGCCATACACACTCCACTCACCACATACCGTCGGGGGCAGGCCAATGTGCCCGCATTGACGCGGCAAGCACGCGGTATCGACGCGGTACGTACCGCATCTGTTTTGAACTGAGCTGCAATGTACCCAAACGACCACCAGGTAGCACTTGGGAGCACTCGCCCCAGATCGCAAAATCCTCCGGCCCCCCTCTACTCACGGGGTAGCCTATTTGCATATGAATAGCAGCGAAACTGCTGCATCAATGGGTAGCCTATTTGCATATGAATAGCAGCGAAACCACGCGTGGTCCGAGAATTGCCTGGCTTGCCTCGAATTTCCTCACTCAGTATTGGATGAAAACACTACTTTTAAACCAAAGAAATCACTCGTGATTGGTTGGCAGATGCCACTAGGCCTAGGCTATTGGTTACCCTGGGTCATCATAACCACAACCTATATATATATATATATATATATATATATATATATATATATATAATCTCTGTTGTGGTTATGATTAGCTATGATGCTGTATATTCATGTCATTGTTATCCTATCAATGACACACATTTATTGAGGAAGGAAAATTTGCAAGGAACGTTGTATCAAACAAGAGCTTTATTTTCAAAATCAGAGTAAGTACAAGACGTTAAAAAATAAACAAAATGGCAGCATTCAGTCAAAGACAAACAGTAGTTGCCTATACATTCTTTAGTGCAAGAGAGATGTGCAGGATACAAAACTAAACAAAAGCAAATAAGCACCGTATTTTAGTCCTACAGCTCCATGAAGTGCATGCTTGCGGTCTCTGAGCTGTGGGGAGCAGGCGGCATCGGACCGACATGCAGTCGTCTGTGGTGGGTTGCCCTGTACTTTGGATCTGCCTCAAGCCTTGATTGCAGCGTACCGGTAGCACATATGGCCCTTTTCCACTACCCTTTTTCAGCTCACTTCAGCTCGCTTCAGCTCACTTCAGCCCGACACGGCTCGCGTTTCGACTACCTTAAAACAGCACGACTCAGCTCGCTTCAGCCCTGCTTAGCCCCCAAAACTCGCACGGTTTTGGAGTGGGGCTGAAGCGAGCCAAACCGAGCTGAGTGAGGCTGGGGGCATGAGCAGACACTCCCCTGTGCACTGATTGGTGAGGAGGAGTGTCCTCACACGCCCCGCGAGCACGCTGAGATCTGTAAACCCGGAAGAAGGAGAATTACGAATTACGAGAATTTCTGAAGCCTTATGCGCCTCGTCTCATCTATACGCTCTTGCCAGTATCTGTTGGCGTTGTCGGTGACAACAAGCCACAGCACCAAGACCAGCAACACTAACAACACCATGTCCTCCATGTTTATTGTTTACTATCCGGGCTGTGAGACTACCGCTTAAAAGATCACTGATGTCACTGTTTGCGCCGCTTAACGACATCACGTGACGTCCACCCACTTTCGCTAACTCCACCCAATGTGTCCACCCACTTCCAGCCAGCACGGTTCAGCACGGTTGTAGTCGAAATGCAACTCCAACAGCCCCGCTCAGCTCGACTCAGCCCGACTCAGCACGGCATGGCTCAGCCGCGTTTGTAGTGGAAAAGCGGCAATAGTTCGCTGAGCTCCGGGTTACGGGACGGCGGAGGCTTAACGATCCACCCAGACACCCCATCCACCACCCCATTTTCCTCATCCGACATCAGGTCTACGGTAGCACACTGCCATACATCCATCTCGTCCATAGCAAGGACACCTCGTCTCGCGTCAAACAGCTGTAAAAACGATCGATAAAGAGAATAAGTACTGAGCAATGCACTGCGTATGGACACAACACATGAAAAACACTGAAAAAAAAGTCACATTGACCAAAACTGAAAAATCTTACCCTCTTTCTTCTGGAGCGACTACGAGCCGGCTACTTCATTGCTTCCGCCTGCAACGAAAGATCAGGCTGCTGGTATCTGTAGCTCCTGCGTAAGGTTTCGTAATACGTCTTGCAGGCAGCTAGAAAAACAAATGAGAGTACGATTAACAACGTAGCAGTAGGCTAAGCTTAATAAGGGAAAGGAAGAAGGGAAGTGTAGACAGCAGAGAAAGGACAGTATAGGCTACCATAATATTTAGTGAAATAGTTGTTACTTACACACAATGTTGTCTTTGTCAGCATCATGAAGATTTGGATTTGTCGACAAAGCCCGCACTAAATAGCTTGTCACGGCTTCGTTATGAGGCAAAGTTAGTCTGTGAAAACAAGATGGCTACAGTTAGGATCAGGCTAGGATCTGCATCTATTAACGTATCTCATACAGAATGAAAGCATATTCTTTAAATCTTACCCTTGCGCCGGCTCGTATCGCCTAGTGTTTGTCTCCGAGTTGTGAAGACGGCGTACTGTTTCCTATGAAAAGAACAAAACAACGTTTTTAAGTCACTTGTCCCTCATAGCTAGCTACTGGCTACTTTTAGCTTGGGCTAGCTGCTATGCTTACTTTTAGGCTATTTAGCTTAGCTAGCAGACACCGGACAAATTCTTACCGCAATCATGGGACTCTGCACCCGTCTTTTCTTCCTGGAGTTTGCGTTTTCCCCAAAGTTACATCCCTCCAAAGCAGTCAATCTGTCTTCCACGGTGTTGAATCTGTCGTCCATAGAGTTGAATCTGTCGGTTACGAACGTAGTCAGCTCTGCAATCTGACGAGACAACCCACTGAGAGCAGACAGCAGTTTTCTCTCATCGATCTGCGGACTTCCCGACACAGGTCCATCGTGTCCAGACACAGGAGTCGACGGAGAGTAGAACGCGAGGCGCCGTCCAGCCATTGAAGATCACCAAGCAGCAAAAATCCCAGAAACCAAGAGAAAGTTCCGGAGCACATGAAAACTACGGTACCTGGTAAGCTACGGTACACCTGTTTATACTGTATGAGCCACGCCCATGACCGCCTGGTCCTGGTCCAATCACATGCGAGGTTATTGTTATACGGTACATGCTCGCATGTTTGTGATATAAACCATTTTGGATATTTTTGAATATAGAAGTATGAAGTTCCTGCTTACTGACTGAATTAAATAATTCAATTATAAGTAATTTCAAGATTCCCCTGAAATAAACACAGAGGCCACAGATTAGGCTTCTTTTAACAGCAGTTTGAGATGCATATGCTTTTTTTAAACTATACTTTCACAATCTTTTCATACTCAAATGGTCATGTTAACGATGGCCTATTCACAGTGTTCAAACTATGCCGATATTTTCGGGGGGTCCCTTTTTTCCCTTGGGGGGGGGGGGGGGGGGGGTGCTCGTGCTTGCGCTTGTCTCAGAGTGCGGCTCTCCAAACACATAAGAAGCCTATCTTACGCACATATCACGCGGACTCCACACCTCCACACACGCATCGCGTCTGAAGTCATAACTCATCAGGGGAAATCATGTCCGCATTGGCATGTTCAAAAAACAACCTCGCATCAACAATGATATCAACGGGAACATTACCAATGGTAACAATGGGAAAATTCTGGGGACACAAACTAGTAGAAAGGAAGTGTGTTGGCACTGTTGGCACACTTCCTTTCTACTAGTTTGTGTCCCCAACCTGGCAGCAGCAGTCGTTGTCATATCGGTTTATTTTATCTTTGATGTGAACACAACACTTCGGATATGCAAATCCTTCCCGTTACACACGATTGCTATGTCAATAAACATCATTTTGCCAATATTTTAGAGACCCCCCCAAAATTTCCCAAATCATGTTTTCAAAGGATCTCATGTCTGTTTCAGGGGATCTCGGATCCCCCGAGTACCCCCATAGTTCGAACGGTGCCTATTCACTCTGCCATGGACATATTCTTGCACTGACTGTGGTCATTTGACTGGTCTCATACTAAAATGGCCATGCTAATGATGGCCTATTCACTCTGACATGGACATATTCATGCACTGAGTATGGTCGTTTGAGGTGTCGAATGTGTGCATTTGCATGCATTGTAATTTATTGCATGGATATGAATTTAAATGTGTATTTTACATTTGCATAGGATGAGTATGTGACTGAAGAGGGGGAAAGCCTTGCTGAGGAGCAGAGTGAAGCCTGTCCAGACATACAAGATGGAGAGGGGCATGGAAGTGATCAGTCCAGAAGTGAAAAACCAGAAGACTTGATGGCCATGATGCTTTTGTCATGGCAATCAGCCTTCAAGATTTCTGATAACGCCATCACATCGCTTCTTCTGTGCATCAAACAGTTTGTGTGGATACTTGGAAATGTTCTCTGTGTTAATTCCCTCACTGCCTTTTCCATCAATATTCCAGCAATATACAGGTTTTGTACTGTTGCTATTATTGATAGACATATACCCTTGGCTGCTACTTTCACAGTACACTGTTGAAACACATTATTGTTGCATTCATGTCTTTGTTATTTTTAGTACTAGTAAAAGTTTTTCATCTCACTGTGTACTATGTATGGCTTAAATGACAATAAACCTTCTTGACTTGACTTGTGTGCAGCAACTCAGTTTTAAAAAGCTTACAATTCTACAATTCTTACAATTAAGTTAATACCTTTTAGTAAAATGTTACCTGGGAACTCCCCCTGCTATCCTGATTTGCATTTGTATAGCCTTCCCTAGGCTTAGGGGAAGGGGGGTCATGGGGGACAACTGCCAAAGCAAGTTACACGTCCATTTCCGACAATTCACGGCAGTTTTCAGTGTTGCCTGCAAATTGCTGTAAATTGTCATAAACCTGAAATTCCACAGAAATCTACAGTCCCGTTTGCTCCCGTAAATTCCACTTTTCATGCAGTGTCATTTCTGCCGCGCATTAAGCTGGAATGCTGAGAAATTAAATGAAACGTCACTGCATGATAACTAGGCTATGTGTTTAAATTCCACTTGTGCAAAAATGCTCAGCCTTCGTCCCAACAGTTTAGTAGCCTATCTTAACTTTTGTCATTAGATGCGTAAAATAGCGTAAATTATAAACCAAGTTTCACTAGTTCGCCCTTGAGTGCTTGGTGTACAGTAAGCATGTTTGGCATGTCAGCTGGCCTCGGTACCTGGATGCTTTCAGCGGAGATCATACAGGATGAGATCCGCTTCACACAACCCCTATTGAGGTATTTCACCTGACGTCACAGGGTCACGTGACGCCCCGGTGTCCACCATTTTGGACGGCAAGCTAGCTAATGTCAACAACAGTAGCTAGTATGTTACTGTAGCAATATTTACGTTCAGTCATTTGGATGACTGTTAAAACCTTTCAGTCTCAAGTTTTTCCTTTACTGGATTTACTAGTTTACTGAGCTAGCACGCGATGGCTCCCGGCTCGGCCGGAGAGCGCGCGATGGCTCCCGGCTCGGCCGGAGAGCGCGCGATGGCTCCCGGCTCGGCCGGAGAGCGCGCGATGGCTCCCGGCTCGGCCGGAGAGCGCGCGATGGCTCCCGGCTCGGCCGGAGAGCGCGCGATGGCTCCCGGCTCGGCCGGAGAGCGCGCGATGGCTCCCGGCTCGGCCGGAGAGCGCGCGATGGCTCCCGGCTCGGCCGGAGAGCGCGCGATGGCTCAGTAAACTAGTAAATCCAGTAAAGGAAAAACTTGAGACTGAAAGGTTTTAACAGTCATCCAAATGACTGAACGTAAATATTGCTACAGTAACATACTAGCTACGATGTTGTTGACATTAGCTAGTGCTAACAGCTAGCTGCTAGTACACTGCTACAACACAGACACCGACCCTAATAATACAGTTCTTGGTCATTGCCTGGTAACAGCAAATTTATAACGGGCCATGTCTCAACAGACTAAGAAGTTATTTCAATGACATTTAATAACATTTTGTTTATCCTGAGGACCGAAAGTAAATGAAAATGTGAACAAACCTTAGCTGTAATCAGATGGCGACCACCGGCTCCAGGGACGACCCGCTGATGTAGGCATGTTACCCAGCCTGACAAAATATTTGTAGGCATCCAAACTCTTATACGCTTTCAGATCAATACCTGTGTATGGCGATGGGTTTTTAACGACATAGGTATACAGATCCTGTGGGCCGAAGTCAGGTAAAGACGAGGGCTTCGTGTACTTCCGTACGTCAGTGAACAATCCTGGTGGAAGCAGGTAAACGTCGTTCTCTAAGCCTGCTAACCTCAATTTTTGCAAATACCTCTCCCTCTGCTCGCCCTGTAAATGCCCTACATCACTGGATAGTGAAGGTGTTTTCTGCATCTCGCTCCTTTTTCTTTTATGTTTTTCGTTTGTCGCCTTCCTCGCATTCAAACTGATTCGAGCCGTGCCGTCCAAAATGGCAGCATCACATGACTTGGTCACGTGAGTGAAATACCTCAATAGAGGAATTGCAGCTGGGTGCTCTAGTGAAATGGAGGAGAAGGGGGAGGTGGTGGGACAATTCGAGAAGCCTTCGCGCATGACAGGTGAAAGGAGCAGGAGGGATTAAATCTCCGGGAAGGCGGGAGCAGGTAATGACAGCTGTCAATCACTCCGCAGGCTTCCTCCCGAACTACGTTTATACAAACAACATTTATTTTAAATACCGAAATCACGCACAGCCACTTCACCTCTCTAACTTAAATCCTGGAAGTGTGCTAGAGAATACTGTGCAGTTTAATGATCTCGTTATCAGCTGAATCGGCATGCGCTAGAATATTAATGTTATAAATTAAGTTGGGATATTTATTAATAACTAACATAACCAGACGAACTGTCTTCACCTACAAAACAACAGCAGTGTCTGTACAAAAAATTAAGTGACGGGGCATGCCAAACAAACTGTGCAATTGCAATTTTTTTTTTAACAGCTGCATGGAGGAAAGGAGGTGAGAGGAGAAATTGGCGCATCTGCTCAAGTTTGTGGCGTGCAATTATCAACTCGTATGCGTTCAATTGTCTCTGTTATTAGTTAGCAATAGAGGTAATTTGCTATCACCAAATCACCGATTATCAACGAAAGGAGAGGGAGAGATGGCGGGCGCACATGTTTTGGCGGCCACTGACAAAGCCTACTTCAGTGTTATGCTGCCCCCATGGCTGCAAGTTGTAACTGCACCCTTACCGCAGCTTACCGCGAGGGCCCCTACCGTTCTGCGGCAGACAGGCGAGCATTCTGAGTATGTCACTACCGTACACCCTTCAGGCAGCCACCTGACCACCTTCAGATCCTGGAGCCCACTCTACCTCCCCCAAGTAAGTGACTGCTACTCAGGGAACCACCTACTGCCACACACGACAGCACTGAGGCTACTAGGCACTGGGCGAGTGGGACACAGATCCTTTCCTGTTCAGTCCTCCCTAGGTTAGTGTAGTTTAACCCCTACAAGGCGGCGGCACCATTCTACCGTCCGCTACATAACGCCGCAGATGGCAGGCTAATGTGGCCTATCAGCGTATTGTGAAGTAATCGTTACCTATATCCACTAGGGAGGGCGATTTAATTATTCTTCAAAAGGGCTCTTATTTAGTATTATGATGAAAGTAAGAATTTATCATAACTACCAGGATAAATCATTTGGGCGCAAATCTTGTTGAGGTTTGGCATCACCGCGATCAGAGTCGGCCAAGTCGCTGTCCGATTCCAAGGCTGCATTGTCAAACCAGTGAGCCACATTCACCGATTGCTTCGCAACGGCCATAAGTTCATACATATATGGTTTCACCTCTCGATATTCAATTGGGAGAGTTCCTACTTCAAAATCGCTATCGCTTTCAGACATTTTACACAACCTCTCACGACCAAAGTCCGTACACGTATGCTCGGTTCGCAAGTAAACACAGAACTGATCCCAGTCTGTTTGGCTTAAATGACATCACGGCGACTGTTCCCTGGTGGTGAAAGTGCACATAAGTGAGATGCAGTAGCGGCTGCTGGTTTTTAAAACAGGGGAAGCCCATTTTACGCATTCATCGTAAAACCTGTAGGCCGGATATCAAAGCATAGAAAGGTGTGCCCCATTAGCATAGTAAACTAGACAACCCTACCTAGTGGCAGAAAGTATTTTTGCTTGTACATTTCATGTTATAGTCTGGCTTGCCAGGCTAGTGCCTCATATCCTTAATCAAAAATATCAAACATCCAAAAATCACTGGCTATTCAACGAAGAGCCTTGAACATCATACCCTGATATGCAACACAGAGTCTTTAACACAACACCCAGCTGTGCAACACATCCTTGAACATCTTCTGCAACACAGTCTGGAAATTCATAACCAGGTAGGCTATGCAACACACAGAACCTTGAATATTATACCCAGGTATAACCTATAACACAGAGCCCACCATTCTCTTAACATTACTGAACAATATACACACTTCAGATTCATGAACATTATATGATGCACACTATTTATACACAAATTCTGCCCTCCGCTCCTTTTCCAGAAAATGGTCTGTGACCCTGTCATACTAGCTGGTTGTGCTTTCCAGAGACTTCACCAATTTCTGTTAGCAGCTAGCACTGCAGATCCCAATAAGGCTCAGGCTAGCCTACAACCAGATTGAACTACAAATGAAATAAACGAGTGAATTCACGAATGATCAAACTGATAGAATGGATGAAAGTTAACGGAGCACAACGAGTAATATTTACATTTATTTACAGAGTAATGTACAGAGACATCAATGAGAAGAAATGTTTATATGAAAAGAAATTCGGACAGCACTTTGGCACACGACTACACTTTCTCGACATCCACTCGGGACTGACTGATCATGCTTCCGTGTTCCTCGCCAACGCCGAAGTACAGAGCCCGCCCTCCTCATGTCTTTCAAACACCACCTCCAATAATCCTTCATCAGCCCGGCTTCTTGCCCCTCCCACTGTCTCGTTTAGTCCCAGAGAAGCCCGGCTTCCCTGGAAGTGACGATTTTGTCGATTTTAACCAATAACAACTAGCCAAAATTGGCTGTTCAGAGCCCTCTCATAGACTGCAATGGATACCCGGCTGCCAGTCCATAGAGCCCATTGAAATAAGAAAGGTTACAGCCAGTGTTGCCAGATTGGGCGGTTTTAAGTGCATTTTGGCGGGTTTTGAACATATTTTGGCTGAAAAACGTCAGCAGTATCTGGCAACGCTGGTTACAGCCTGGCAGCAAAGGTGATTCTCGTAGTGAACTGCAAGTTCGTCAGACATCACTCAAATAAGTTACAGGATAGTTATGAACGTAAATACAATGTTGGGCATATATTATGTTATGCAAATTATTGTTTTAATGAGAATTCAACGTCATAGATGTTGGGGAGGGAATTTTAGGGGAAGCTCGGCTTCCCTTGTTGTCTCTGAGAAATCGCCCCTGGTGAGATGTAAACAAACCTTTGGAAATTGGGCAAAACAGTATATTTTAACCGTTTTATTCAATTTTAGGGTGAAAATTAGACACTAGGAAAATTGAATTTGCTTTTTGGGTCGTTCTTCTAGACAATAAAGTTGATATTCTACATTTCAACTCCGACCATTGCCTATGACCTTTAAGTACTTTATAGGCTTATGCACATTTGCACAATGTGATGGAGTTAAAATCAATAATTGTGTTCCTCTGTGTTAAAATAGGTAATGTGGGATAAAACAATAATTAGTCCAATAGAAAAAAGCCAAGTCTTGAGCAGCCATTTAAGCTTTTGCACAGTGGGGGTCAGTGCCAAACAGACAGTACAAAAGAATGTGCTTGTCCATGAATGAAGGTTTAATGACTAAGGGAATGGCCTGCATTATAATGCAAAAGACAAGAACCTTTGACTATCAACATAGCATGGATTTTCAGGACCCTAAGGCCAAGTTTACATTAGACCGTATCTGTCTCGTTTTCTTCGCGGATGCACTGTCCGTTTACATTAAAATGCCTGGAAACACCGGGAAACAGGAATCCGCCAGGGTCCATGTATTCAATCCAGATCGTGTCTGGTCCAGTGCTGTGTAAACATTGAGAATACGCGGATACGCTGTGCTGAGCGTCGTCATTGGACAACGTCACTGTGACATCCACCTTCCTGATTCGCTGGCGTTGGTCATGTGACGCGACTGCTGAAAAACGGCGCGGACTTCCGCCTTGTATCACCTTTCATTAAAGAGTATAAAAGTATGAAAATACTGCAAATACTGATGCAAATACTGCCCATTGTGTAGTTATGATTGTCTTTAGGCTTGCCATCCTTCCACTTGCAAGTGGTAAGTGACGCGCATGCCCGACATGCACTGAGATCACACACACAGCGGCTCAGTCCCAAATCACTGCTTGTGTGCTTCACTCGCGCGCTCTGTGAGCTGCGCAGGGCCGGAGTGCGCACCCTCTTGAGGGCACTCGCTGTTCAGGGCGGAGTGATTTGGAGCGCAGGATGCCTGCGGAGCCGAGCGTATCCGTGTATTGACGTTGCTGTGTGCACGCGAATCGTGTATTGGCGTTGCTGTGTGCACACTAATCATTTTAAAAACGTTAATCTGATGATCCGCTGATACGGTCTAATGTAAACCCCACCTATGTGGAGAAGACCATTTCTTAGTACGATTTCAATATTTTTTTGAATAATAAATGTTTGTCATTATACCTGTCATAAAATACTGATATTACAAGAATGTGATTAAAGCATATTGAGAGAAAGCAGAAAAAAGAAAGCTAAATGATGTAATGAAGTGAAAACTGACATTTTATGTAGACCTTTGCTTTCACATTTGTTTGTTGTGTTGCTTTTAATTTTCTTCTTTCTCCTCACTCATGACAGCTAATATACACACAATGACTTTGACCCACTTCACATAACTAAAGAAACAGCATACAGAGTGTGCTTAACTCAGTTGTCCTCTGTTTTAGGTGTATCCGTGTTAAGGAGCGCTCCTTTTCTCCATAAAACTCATGGGGTGAAACATTTTGCTAATCTTGCACAGAACTGTGCTTCATTGTGCAAGTATGTCATTGGAACCAGATGTAGGGTGTAATTTATGGGTTTGATGTGACTGAAAACAAAATGCAGGAGTCTTGGTTTGGGTAAAAAACCTACAGTATATTGTATGGTGTTCTTCCAGTTTGGGCTTACTCATAGTTTAAACAAGATCAGAGAAGATTATTTGACATAAAAATTTGATGATTATTTGATGTCTGACATAATAACAAAACAGTCATGAAAATTTT
The DNA here is from genome assembly GCF_027579695.1 of Neoarius graeffei. Classification (NCBI taxonomy): domain Eukaryota; kingdom Metazoa; phylum Chordata; class Actinopteri; order Siluriformes; family Ariidae; genus Neoarius; species Neoarius graeffei. Next base: position 22,792,149 of record NC_083592.1, on the reverse strand, counting down.
GAAAGGTTTTTCTACACTGATTGGGGATTTCAAAGTTGAAAGTAAGATATGTGTTTTTCAGAGTGTAGTTGTGCTCTGCATTTGCTGGTGAGATTTTTAGTTGCTGATTTGGGAGTTCCTGTTCCTCTGATTTGAACAGTCAAACCTCCCATGCTCCCACTGTAGCTGCACAGTGAACTGCTTTTGAACCTTAAAGCATATACGCAGAACCATGGCCTCACTTTTTGTTTATAAATACCTTGAGACCTCAAGAATGGCACAGGAATAGTTTTAAGTGTTAACAATAAATCTAATATAGTAATTTTTATGATTAAAGTGATTCATATAGGTAGCGGTCTGAGTGAATGACCTCGACAGCAGGAAGTCTATCGGTCTCATCGCCATTTCTGCTATACTAAAACACAGAGCTGGCTGCAACTCTGATCCTCCATTTTGAGCTAATTTATCACCATGCCATGTAGATGTGTTGCTGGTGGATGCAGCAACATGACAGAAGGTGGATTTACATTGCATTCACGGCCCAAGAATGTTCACGCTGCAAAGATTTGGATTCATTTTGCAAGAAGTTCATGGGAACATTGGGTGCCTATGAAGTGGTCTCTCCTCTGCTCTGCACATTTTACTGAAGACTCATACGAGACCTCTGATCTGTTGAGGAGCGTTGGCTATAAGCTCGTATTGAAAGAGGGTGCAGTACCAACAATTAAAGGAAAATAAAACGATTAGAAAAGGAAGAAAGTAAGTTCAGTTGCACCAGTTCTCCTGGAGTGTGAGCCGAGGGTTGATGCTAAAACCCAGGATGGAATGGGACATATTATTGCTCGGGCAGTGACCTCCCCACGGTTGTTGCTAAAACTGGTGATGTCCCGTCCCGTCCCAGGTTTTAGTAATTGCCTGAGCCGAGCAGTAATGTCGGAGTACTCAGCATGGAGAAAATGGAGAATGAGTGGACCAGCCGTCTGATTTCTCGGCTGGATATACTTGCCTCAGCAGCAATATCTCACCCTTATGTGGAAGAAGCGAATAAACAGAGAACTAAACGAACAACTGAAAGTCAGATTGTTTCAAAACAATCAGCCACAAGATCGGCCTTCAAGAAGCGAGAACACAGACGGGTAAGCTGTGATTCTCATTTGTTTACCTGCATTTAGATTAATACATGTAACTTGTATTGTGTATTTAAGTTACCGGTATAAGATTATTTAATTTGCTTCAGAATGTGATTGTATCACTTCATCTGATTATTTAATTAGCCTTTTACATTTTATCAGTGAAAATGCATGCTCTCATGTATGTTGCAGAAGTTATAACACCTATTCTGTTTTAATGAAAGTCAACCCACAATCAATGAAATCAAATCAAAGTTGGTAACAGTATTTCTTACTTTCACCATAAATTTTTATTTATATGACTTTGGTCGATAGCCGTAAAAGGCCTCGGCCTTAAAACCAGTTACCGCTGTGATGTCGCACTCAGGGCTGGCTGGCTCAGCGGGGCAGCTTGAATGCCAACTTTGCAGTCAATTTTAACTCTCAATAATATGTATTTTTTAAATTCCCATTTATGCAGCATACAGTGGTGCTTGAAAGTTTGTGAACCCTTTAGAATTTTCTATATTTCTGCATAAATATGACCAAAAACATCATCAGATTTTCACACAAGTCCTAAAAGTAGATAAAGAGAACCCAGTTAAACAAATGAGACAAAAATATTATACTTGGTCATTTATTTATTGAGGAAAATGATCCAATATTACATATCTGTGAGTGGCAAAAGTATGTGAACCTTTGCTTTCAGTATCTGGTGTGACCCCCTTGTGCAGCAATAACTGCAACTAAATGTTTCCGGTAACTGTTGATCAGTCCTGCACACCGGCTTGGAGGAATTTTAGCCCATTCCTCCATATAGAACAGCTTCAACTCTGGGATGTTGGTGGGTTTCCTCACATGAACTGCTCACTTCAGGTCCTTCCACACATTTTGATTGGATTAAGGTCAGGACTTTGACTTGGCCATTCCAAAACATTAACTTTATACTTCTTTAACCATTCTTTGGTAGAACGATGTGTGTGCTTCGGGTCATTGTCTTGCTGCATGACCCACCTTCTCTTGAGATTCAGTTCATGGACAGATGTCCTGACATTTTCCTTTAGAATTTGCTGGAATAATTCAGAATTCATTGTTCCATCAATGATAGCAAGCCGTCCCGGCCCAGATGCAGCAAAACGGGCCCAAACCATGATACTACCACCACGATGTTTCACAGATGGGATAAGGTTCTTATGCTGGAATGCAGTGTTTTCCTTTCTCCAAACATAACGCTTCTCGTTTAAACCAAAAAGTTCTATTTTGGTCTCATCCATCCACAAAACATTTTTCCAATAGCCTTCTGGCTTGTCCACGTGATCTTTAGCAAACTGCAGATGAGCAGCAATGTTCTTTTTGGAGAGCAGTGGCTTTCTCCTTGCAACCCTGCCATGCACACCATTGTTGTTCAGTGTTCTCCTGATGGTGGACTCATGAACATTAACATTAGCCAATGTGAGAGAGGCTTTCAGTTGCTTAGAAGTTACTCTGGGGTCCTTTGTGACCTCACCGACTATTACACGTCTTGCTCTTGAAGTGATCTTTGTTGGTCGACCACTCCTGGAGAGGGTAACAATGGTCTTGAATTTCCTCCATTTGTACACAATCTGTCTGACTGTGGATTGGTGGAGTCCAAACTCTTTAGAGATGGTTTTATAACCTTTTCCAGCCTGATGAGCATCAACAACGCTTTTTCTGAGGTCCTTAGAAATCTCCTTTGTTCGTGCCATGATACACTCCCACAAACATGTGTTGTGAAGATCAGACTTTGATAGATCCCTGTTCTTTAAATAAAACAGGGTGCCCACTCACACCTGATCGTCATCCCATTGATTGAAAACACCTGACTCTAATTTCACCTTCAAATTAACTGCTAATCCTAGAGGTTCACATACTTTTGCCACTCAAAGATATGTAACATTGGATCATTTTCCTCAATAAATAAATGACCAAGTATAATATTTTTGTCTCATTTGTTTAACCGGGTTCTCTTTATCTACTTTTAGGACTTGTGTGAAAATCTGATGATGTTTTAGGTCATAATTATGCAGAAATATAGAAAATTCTAAAGGGTTCACAAACTTTCAAGCACCACTGTACAAGAGCCAAGGATAGAGATACTATTCACTCAGAAATTTATTTTAAAATAAAGGTTCTGCGTGTATCCTTTAAATCTTGCAGAGACGGGCTGTCACCATCGGCGTCGCCAGGGGTATTTTACTGGGGCACGTGCCCCAGTATAGATCTGTAGTGCCCCAGTAAAAAAAATCCAGTGACGAAACGCTCTGAATTTTAAACTTGGGAATAGCTGCAATTTAATTAATTCATAACGTGGGGTAGGCTAACCGATGCGCGAAGAAGACCATCTACAATGCTTTTACATTGGTAGTTTTGGCTGGCCTCGCGCACACTAAGCAATGTGAAAAAAGTGTGCGCGTGACATGAGTAACATCTTGGTTGCTATGGGGACCGCAGACTCCAGCAGCCCTCAGATGCAATGAAATTCAGAGCAGGGGAAACCATCTCTCCGTGTTTTTCAACTGTTTACAGGTTAGTAGACAGTAATTCCACTGTCATTTTTGTAACACACACACACACACACACACACACACACACACACACACAGTGGTGCTTTTAGAGGCTTTTGGATTGTGTTTAGAGATGTTCAATGCTGAAAATGCGTGTGCTTACAAAGATATGTTTGGTGATTTAAAAGGTATCAAGTGTGAATACTGTTGGCCATTAAGTACTCTTGGTTGAGTTTAAAAACTCGGCGGTGTTGTATTGTATGTTAATATGTTCTTTTACAATATTACCAACAGTATAAGTATTACATTGCTATTATCACAAATGTTGCAAATATTCATACTGTTATTATTAAATGATTGACCTGGATTCAGTGTCCTCGTAATCATTTTGAGTTTTACAGCTCTAGTGACTAGTTTTAAGCAGGCCGTTTCTAAATATAAATATCAATATATAAATATCACATCACACACATCACATTATCTCTAGCCGCTTTATCCTTCTACAGGGTCGCAGGCAAGCTGGAGCCTATCCCAGCTGACTACGGGCGAAAGGCGGGGTACACCCTGGACAAGTCG